>NC_092211.1:25666586-25712219 GCF_043381705.1 Parasteatoda tepidariorum | reverse complement strand
TTTTTTTCTATTAGTAAACATTTAACCTACCTTGCAAATTTATTTATAAATAATTTCAAAAGATTTACTTTCGACAATATTAATTTCCTTCACTTAGTTATCATAGTAGTATCATGAAAACTATGAAGCTATTTGTAGTATAAATATTTCTTGTAATTAATCTCACTATCAATTTCACTGTTTTCTTTGCTGATTTGTTGTTGTATTGTTGACGTGAAGTGTTTACATAGTTATCGATCGAACTAATCATAATGGTAATATCGATATCAACTGCAATATCGGCAGTATGTCGGTATTGCAGATAAAGTTCGATAAACAAATTTGTAAATTAAAATCCATATTAATAAAAATGTAAAAAAAAAATAAAAATATGCAAGAAAATTTTAGCATATATTTTGAAAAGAGGGGAGGAGTGGGGGAAGGAGGGGAGGGCCTAAAAACGGCTATGCCTAGGGCCCACGAAAGGTATAATCCGGCTCTGTGCCTAGGGCCTACGAAAGGTATAATCCGGCTCTGTGCGTGACCCATGCCCTCTGATTCGATCTCCACATTACTGGCAGTTTGTTCTTAATTATGGAATTTTTTTTTAATGCTCTGGGATTCTCAGAGTGGTAAGCAAGAAGTGTTTTAAGCTTTATAATAATAATTATTGAATGACCTTTATATTAAAATTCATTGTTAATTCAAGTTTCATTTAGTAATTATCAATACTAAGCATGCTTTAAAAATTTCTCCTTTTGGTGATCTCATTCTGTATGCAAAATGATAACATACGTTTAATAGTACTTTTTTTTCAGGCCGAGAAGTGTTCGTTAGAATTCATTTTGTTCATTATCCGAATATGTGTTCGTTGTCCCCGAACATAAAAAATCTTTCTTGAAAGTGTTCGTTATCCGAATATGCGTTCGTTATCCGAACACAAAAATCTTTCGTGAAAGTGTTCGTTAACCGATTTGTCCATTAACCGATCTGTTCGTTAACCGATTACCCATTATAAAGTGTTTTCTGTGTTTCATAAAGTTGAAATCAGCATAGCGACAAAAAAAAATTAGTTAAGTTATTGTTTAATTTTTTGCTTCATCACCTATTTTAATTTAAAAAATAATAAATTTGAGTAATTGGCCAGGGTTGTAACGCAAAGCCAGGGAAACTCAGTTCGTATCTCTTCATTTAAGTATGTCCAACTGCAGATTTTTCAGAGAATCCAGATTATTGTTTTCACTCAATGCCAAAATCATTTACTATTAAAAAACTATTAACTTAGGCACAATCCCCAGTGCACAGCTTAATTAAATTATTCTCAATATTTAATAAAATAATATATTTGTCAATAAGTTGCTATAAAAAATACAATATCAGTATTGACATTTTGGAGCGTATAGGTACAAACTCTATGGTCTAGAACTTGCCTATTAAGTAATTCCTATTAGATATAATTTTTTTAAAAAACTGTGAGATGAATTTTGCAGTTAATTGTATTTTGTTGTTAGTATTAGAAATTTATCTCTAATTTATATTTACTTTACTTAACTAATACATAAATTTCTTTTAGATTTGGTCCTGGTTTAGTTATTTATTGGTTTGGATACATTGAAGAGTTAAACTGCAACAAAGAGCAAGGAATACTTATAAGTGATATTCTTCCCACAGCAATTACCTTCATGAATCCTAGTATTTTAAACAGACAGATTGAAGATTTAAGATTATTGTAGCAGGAATACAGAACTTTTATTTCCATGCAATTATTTATTTATTGTAATTACTTTTTTTAAAATAAAGAATAAATCTAATTTTATTTCACTTAATTGCTTCAGACATTTTGATTAAATTATTTTTAGACTAATAAGTAAAATTTTAGAGTAATAAAATTGTAATTATTATTAATTGTAAAATCACTATTTTAATAAACTTATATGAAATTTATTTTAAGGAACTCTACTTCATTAACTAATTCTAGCTTTTATGCCATATATTATACTTTTCTACAATTTTATAAAATTCATATTCTTTTTCTTCATGAGCCACTCATATTTTCCTCGTTGACAGTGTTAATAAGCGTTGCCTGTTTAGTAACTTAAAACTAGATGTAAAGAAACATTTGGTATTTTAAATTAATCTTTAGAACATAGCAAACATTTTTTAAAAAAACTATAAATTTTTAAACTATAAAGAATCTTTAATTTCAAATTTTGCTTGATTAAATAAATTCATATTCTTTCTTTTTCTTCATGACCTATACAAAATTCATATTCTATTTCTCTTCTTCAAAGACGATCAAACAACATCTACATTTTTCATCCTCTCTCTCATTCAATTTAATTCTCTATTTCTCCTTTTGATTGCATGTTTGCAGAGAAAATTTTTATATTGACTGTGATTTACAAGAAGTTAATGCTAATTTTTTGATGCAAAGAAACTTTTATTCAGATTTGCAAACATGGATTTATACTTCCACATGCATTCATGATTTTAATTTGAATTTTACTGCAAAAAAAAAAGCCTAAAAATAAATTTTTCTGCCATTGCCTGTATTTTATTAACTTAGAAATCCTTGAGTTACACAATATTTTATTTCTTGCTTATTACAATATTGCCAAGAACTGTCCAAATTAAAAATGTGCACAAAACAATAATAAAAAATTGTGATATATTATTCTTCTATTTCTTTATATGCATTACATTATATATTAAATAATTAAAATGATCTAGTGGTTGTATTTCTATAATTGGACAAAAAAAAAAGAAGTTTCTAAATTAAAATTTTCCTTGCTTCACTTATAAAAGGAATCAAAAAATGTATTTTTTCTCTTTAAAACGATGATATAAACTAGGGGTGCACAACCTGCGGCCCTTCGACTACTAAAGTGCGGCCCGCGAGAGCTTCTAAACACAATAAAAAAAATTTTAAAAATGGCAATTTTTAAGCGNTAATATTAGCACTACAAAATGTTTACTGATTACCTTTTTCTTTTTTTAATATAAAAATTAAAATAAATATTGTCGTTAATTATTTATTAAAATTTATTTTTTAAGAAGAAAAATGTTTTAAATTTATGGTAATACATAAATTTTACTGTTCATTTAATACCAACTATCTTTTAAAATTGTAAATATATATAATATTACAAAAAATTGATTGCATTTGTATAGATTGAAGCTAATGTAATGTATTTTTTAATTAGTTATATTTGAAATAAGACGCCCGGTGGCCGAGTAGTAGCGCTTCGCGCTCTCAAGCCACAGGTCCTGGGTTCGATCCTCGGGCCGGGCAAGCCTTTCGTCCCTTCAGTGGGTCGATAAATAAGTACCAAGCAAGCTTGGGAAGCGTTTCGCGTTCGAAGCGAAGGGGTTTTGCGTTCGGCTGACCACCTAACCGAAACATCTGTTCCGGCACCCCAGAGCACAAGGTCAAGAAAACTGAGATGGGCACAGTAGACCTTGGCTCTCTATGGCTTTCGTGCAACTGAGTTTAGTTTATATTTGAAATAAAATAGTGCAAATTTAAATAAATATTTTATCTATGTTTCTGACTTAAGCATATTTTATCATAAAATAGAAAAAATAAAATAGCAAATAAATATTATTTATTAAAGCACATTATTTCATAAACTTTTTTATAACACAATAACAGCTCTAACTGTTATCAATTATCCTTGTATAATATAAAATATTACAAATTTGTATATCCAGGTATTCACATTTACTGAATTGTACAGAAGAGAAAGCCCCTCTGTATATATATATTATGAATTTTGCATAATAAAAAATAAATTTTGTCTCAAATGCATCGTTGTAATAACATAAATTTGGAAGCAAAGTTGTTTTTTTTTTAAACTTCAAAAGGCAGAGATTTATTTTCGTGTGAAAAAATAAAAAATACTAACACACTTATAAAAATAGAAAAAAAATATTTTGAAGTACTACAAAAAGTTAATTTCAAATAAATATATACTTATAAAATTACGAGAGTAATTCTTTGTGATGAAATTAAAATTGCAGAGTGAAAAAAAATTTGAAACTAAACAATTTAAAAATTATTAAACTATATCTAAATGACACCAAGACATATTTCACAATAATAATGCATTGAAAATTTTAAATAATTGACAGTACAATGTGAATATTTTTTTTTATTTTTACATTTCGTAATTTTTTCTGATATTACTTTATGCTTCCAAAATTATTCTCCTTGCTAAATCTTATAAAAAGTTAAAAAATTGCTCACTAAAAAGAATACATTTCAATAGTATCATACAATATTCCAGGGATGTACTACTTATGACCTGTGACAATGGCCTAAGTATATTTGATTTAATTTATTTACATTAATTATATTTTTCTGCACGAGAATAAAAGAATAATTTAATAATTGGTCGGTAACAGTTGTTTTTCAAATTTAACTGAGTTAAAATCTTTTAGAGTTAAAAAAAGCAAACTTTTCTAATTGATTATAATTAAATTTGCTGTCATTAGTACATGGTCTGTAACTTATTACAAGCATTTTAAAATATTTGAGCTTAAACCCTGACCATGCTGTAGCCCGATCAACAGGCAAACAATAATAGTTATGCTCCAGCTAACAGCTTATGTAAACAAAATATAATAAATGAATAAAACTTTCTTAAATTTTTTTGTGCTTCGTTAACTGCACCAAGTCTCGGTTCTCTACTGAGCTAATACATTAAATATCTACAAAATCAGGTAGAAGGCTATGTGAAAGTGCTAAATCTTTGTTTTATGTAATAAAATCAAACGTATTAACTAAACCTACATTTAAATTAACAAATATACATAATAACAATCATTAACAAAAACTTCATTTGATAACATTTTTTGCTTGTACAAAAAATTATTTCATATTCTCATATAAAAAATCAATTATGCATCGATAAATTTCATTTTTTTCCCAATAGCACACATGATTTAAAGTATCTCCATTTTGTTCTCAGATAAAAAAGGAGCAGATGAAACATTTTAAAAAATTTTCCCAGTCAAGTTTCTCTACATCTTTTACATTATAGTCACTTTTATAAATATTAGTTTTGCGGCACTGATCAACTTTCCTGTACCGACAATCTTTTTTCCAAGATAAATAAACAGCCAGAAACTGACGACATTGAGAAAATTGGACGCAAGTTCTGAAACTTTATTCTATGGAATATTTTTTTGAACATTATTCTATGGAATTATTCTATAATTGGACGCAAGTTCTGAAACTTTATTCTATGGAATATTTTTTTAACTTTATTCTATGGAATTATTCTATAATTGGATGCAAGTTCTGAAACTTTATTCTATGGAATATTTATTTAAACTTTATTCTATGGAATTTATACTGAACAATCAGATAAACCTGTAATTTTTTATAGTGTCAACATAGAAAAAGTTCTCTTCAAATCATTATTATTCCACCTGAATGCAAATTAATTATTCAATATGCTTTCTTTAATTAATTTATTACAACCCAAAATGTATTATATCACTTTTTTTTAACCCCCGGTCACAAACTATCACAATTTTATGAATCCACAATCATGACATCATCTGCAGAGTTTCCAACAATATCATTATCGCTCAAAAAGCGTTCAATTTTACGCTTGTATTTATCATATAAAAAATCTATTTTTTTTCTATATGTTATATGTTCATCAGATTGCACACGTGTTTTAAGATATCTCCATTTTGTTCTCAGAAAAAAAGAAGAGGGTGAAACATTTTCAAAAGATTTCTGAATTTTTTCCCAGTCAAGCTTTACCTCATCTTTCACATAGTAGTTATTTTTAAGAATATATATTAGTTTTGCCGTACTGGACCTTCTCCATTTTTTTCTATTAACAATGTCTTTTTTCCAAGTTAAATAATTTGCCCAAAATTGACGACATTGAGAGAAGTTCCTGTTGGGCACAAGCTTTGCAACTTTATCCCATGGAATCTTTTTCACCTGACTGTAATCTGTATAATCAGTTGAACCTATAACTTTTTCTAGAGCACGCATTAGAGCATTTTCTTCCTCTTTCGACCATTTCCCGTTATTTATATCTTTTTTATTCCATCTGTGCACCTGTTTGCAATTTTCTCCATTTCTTTCTAATTTTTTACCAATTTTAGTCCATTTGTTACCTATTTTTCTTTGTTTTTTAATTATGTAATCAATTTCATCAGTCTTTGCAGGATCTTGTTTTCTAAAAGGATCGAAAAGATATCTAGCTTTAACGTAAATACTTCGAAGTGTTCTGTTATTTAAATTTTTGCCCAATTGTACATAAAAACGGGTATTTTTAACAAACTGTACAGATTGTCTTGATCTATATGTTTGTCCCAAGCCTAGAAGAAAAAAAGGATCACTTACACTATACTTCATACAAAAATCTAGGTAGTTTTCTTTCAAGGTTAATATCTCTTCACGTGACCACTTTCCTTTATTAATGTAAATATTTCTAGATTTCCATTCATCTAACATTTCTTTCGAAGGTAAAGAAACTGACTCTTTCTCGTGTAATGGAGGTATATCAAAGTTAAGCCATTCTTTCTCTGTACAAGAACCAACGAAGCGATCACGTCCTTGAAAATAAAAATAGTCATCAATATCTTCTTCTGAGTCAGAACCACTACCTCTAAGAATTGGGTCATAGATGGATTTGTTATTAGAAGAAGGCTTTTCTGAGGAACTTCCAGATTGATAGGGAGAAACTGTTCTTACTTCATCTTCATCTGAAATATTTAATTCTAATACTGAATTATCAGAACTGTTATCGATATTTCTGTGCTGTATTACGTCAACACAGTTGCTATTAGTATCATTATTGGTTGAAATATTCTCTCCAAAACTTTCAGAATTCTGCAAATGGTTATTAGAATGTTTATTTTTCTTTGATTTTGTTGACTCTAACTTAACTGGAACATCATTATCTAAAACGGTTTCATGTTCATTATTTAGTGCTTCTTCCACAGGTAGGCTTTCATAAATATGTAAGTCCTTAATAGAATGTTTCTTTTTCTTTGATTTCAATCCAAAAGAAACACTATCATTAAGAAACTTGTCTTTATTATTTTCAGTTACATTGTCATTTAATGCCTCCTCTACAGGTAAGCTTTCATAAATATGTAAGTCCTTATTAGAATGTTTCTTTTTCTTTGATTTCAATGCAAAAGAAACACTGTCATTAAGAGACTTTTCTTGATTATTTTCAGTTACATTGTCATTTATTGCCTTCTCTACAGATATTTTTGGCTCATTAGAAACATTGTTTTGTGCCTTTCTTACTGGTAAGGTTTCATTACTATACAATTCGCTATTTGGATGTTTCTTTTTCTTTGATTTTGTAGAATTCAAACTAAAAGAATCATTGTAATTTAAGCCCTTTTCACGAGCAATTTCAGTCCCATTATTATTTAATGCCTCTTCTGCAGATAGATTATTATTATTATTTTCAGTGTCGAAAGAGTTTTTTATAACATCAGGATGCTGTTTGCTTTTTTTTCTTGGTGTATGTACGTATAATTCTGCCAGTTTATTATTTTTTTCTTGAGTTAGATCGGCAATGTTGCAGTTGCTTAAAGCATTACCAACCATATTTTTTAACTTTGTGGCTTCACAGCTGTACGAATCTAGATTAAAAAGTTTCTTTTTTTTAGACTTTCGCGATTCATACATCGGATCATCGTAAAAGTTTTTAGGTACATTATATTGTTTTTTTCCTTCAGATATAATTGGAGTGATTTTACTTGACGTTAAACTTGCACTGTTGCCTTGATTAAGGTCTTTGTTAGGGACTTGGAAGTTTCGAGGACGAAATTTCGAAAAACTCTTTGAAGAGTTTATATTTCTCATGACAGTACTCAAAACACTAGCCACAGTGTCAGATTTACCATTGTATTTGTCAGAAGAAGATGAATTTGATTTACTTTTTTGTAACAAACCATCAGAAGTACTCATGTTGATTTTTAAAAAACTGTGTAAAGTTCGTAACGTGTGCTATATTTGTTTTGCTTAGATCCGTAAGCAGAAGAAGGGATTGTAGATTCTGGAAAAGTGAGACAAGCTCTATGAGTTAGCTTATAGCTCTGTATTTGCATTAGTGAGATTTATGGTTGAGGCTTAATAGATAGCGGAAAGTTGTTGTAAAAAGTCAGAAACGGCTGGGAAGAATTTGTAGAGGGATTGAAGTTTGGTCCGAGGATTGAAAGAGTTCACGATATCGGTAAATGCTGGATTAAGAAGAGATAATGATTGGCTAAGTTCTTTAAGAGCATTCTGGAATGAGGAGCATCCATATCAATATGGAAATGATCATTTGTGTCGACACTTCCGCAATACGGGCAGTTTGAGCTTGGTTCAATTTGCACTTATGTGAGATCGTATTAGTTGGAAGAGATTTAATTCTGAGCCTGGCTATTAGTACATCAAGATTTTGGGAGCTTATTAGTGGACGGTAATATTGAAATCCGTTAAGGTGAGGAAAGAAATCATTTTCTACCCTTACGTGGAAGGCTAGCCTTGAGGTTGAGGTGATAAAAGATGTGAAATGAAATTTTGGTTTAGCTCTTGTTTTGCGAGCTGGTTTGCTGACTTGATTTGGCTGATTGGTCAAAAAGAAGAAGAGAGATTCTTGTAGATTTTCATGTGCCTCTGGGGGCAGACTAGGATCGAAAGCTGTCCGTGAGACAGATAGTGGCTTTTGCTTGTAGCACAATGTTTGAGGGCTGATAAAATGGCCAATCCTTCGGCAGTAAAGACCGGTGTATGCGGATGAAGCTGGCCTGAGATCGTGTACCCATTGAAGGTATATATTTCAACTCCAATTTTGTCTGATTGTTTGGATCCATCGGTTGCCAGTGATACAGTTTGTAAGATTCTGATGTTGAAACTCTTCCAACAAGGCTCGAACCTGAAGTGGGGGTAAACGTTTTTTGTTTGAAATGACAAATTGTCTTGACATTTGAACGAATTTAAGTGTGGGTATGGTATTTAATAACGTTGTCAAGAGAAATGTTCTTGCTGGTTATCCATTTATGCATGGATCGTATAAGCGGAGCCTGAGAAAATTGGAATGGAGGAAGATGTAGGTGGTGGTAAGCTGGAGAAGACAGTGGCTCACCCAGGATAAGATTTTTAGGGTTAAACCCTACAGTATCCGGTAAGGAGGGGGGCTTCCTAGAAACCGCAAGGCAAGCAGCGTGTTTTTCTTTATTATTAATTCGATTATTTGAAATTCACCGATGCAAAAAAATCATGACCGTAAAACTAATTTGCGAATGAAAGTAATGTATTCTTTCTTATTGAGTAAATTATCTTCTAACACAACATATTAATGAAACAATTCGACAAAATTTTTCTTTTCTTTGAATCCCTTTCATTTCTCAGAAAGAGGATCCTCTTTGAGGAAGGGAAACAAACTATTTTTTAAATACCATTGTAGAGAAAGGGGGATGACTTCTTTTGTGTAATTAAACAGGCTCAAAATCAACCAATGCAAAAAAAAATAATAAATTAATTAATAAGGTTTGATCCTAATGATCGAATTTTTACGTACTAGGACTCAATCTTGATGGTTCAAGGAGTAAATATGTTAATTTTAAATATACAACTTTTAAAGTTCGATTTCTCTAGAATTATTCGACTAATTTCAGTCAAATTTTGAAATTTGCCATTTAAAATTGCATTTTTTTAAATGATGTAAGAAATTGTAAACTATAGTTTATTGTATAGTGTATTGTAACCTATAGCATAGATGCTATTAAAAAAGTTTCCGCCAACGCGCTATCTTTCAGTGTTTGACAAAATTGTGGATGAAGAGGGCAGCTCTACCAGTAATACCGGGTTTTAAAAGTTTGAGGTTTAAGGCTTCTTGGTTGACATTGTCGAATGCAGCGTCAAGTGAGCAGCAAATTACAAATTTATTTTCGTACTGAGTTCGAAGGATTTCGTGATGGAGGATGCAGCAATGATAGGGGTGGAAAACTCCAGTCCTTAGTGAAAAATTTGTGAGCCGTTTTTGGAGCATACGCTAGAGAGTTTTGCTCATAGTGCATGCTAGTGATATATGTCGATAAAGTTATACAAGATCCGATGCTTTACCTTTTTTATGGATTGAAATGACATGTGCTAGCTCCAGGACTCAGAAGGAAAATAGAAAGGAAATTCGATTTCTATTTTGCCACTTAATATTGTGATTCTGCCATATTTACATTAATTGTAATTATTTAATAAAAAGTTAAAATAAAAATTTTCTTCGTTGCCCTAAGCGTATTTTCTATTTTTGTACTGATAATAAAATAGCTACATAATTTGTTTATTATAAATAATGCTTTTGAAATATATTAATATTTTCATATACAAAAGCAAAGTGTAAAAAATCGAAGAATAATTGAAAAACTTAAAATTTAGAATAATGGTTTAACTAGTATTTTCGCCGCACTATCACATTAACAAAACTGCCAAAAAGTGATTTTTTTTTTAAATAACAGATGTTATTTAATTTGGACAGATTATTTTTTAAATTTTCCTCTCTATTAACAAAAAAATAAATACTCAAAGTTATCAAATCCTTCGCTAATTTCTTACTTCTAAGAGCTATTCAAACAAAAATTTCTTTCAATGCTAGTAAATCATCTTATACATAACTTATAGATACGTAATTTACTTTTAATAACTATTTATTAATTTTTTTTAAGTATCAATAGACAGCAACATATTAATTTTAAGTCATTATAAATAAATATACATGTTAGTTTCTTGTTAAAACCAAGTACATTAAAGTATCACATTAATACCACAATATTAACACTTCAGTTGAGTCCAAACTTCTTCAATTATTCATGATAAAAATTGCAAAAACAATTTATTTTTAGTATCTTGCACAATTTTTCACTCACTCTATCAATGAAATATGTTGCATAATTATTTATAAAAGATGAAAACTGGAGATTCATATAAATATAAAAAAAAATTATAACTTTTATTTAATTTTGTTCTTGTAAATGCTTATAAAAATCTCGAATTACTATTCTTTACTTTCTTCGGCAATCGAACATGTTTGCTGATATCAGTTAAACTTCTTCTAAAACTTCGTTAAATTTGATTTCATATAAATACCCCTAAAGTGTGCATTTTTTTACATCATAAGGACTATTCATACATTACGGGTTATAGTTATGGAACAGCCAGAATATTTAATTATGGAAAATTTTTTGAATTTATATCGTTAAAGAATATAATCTTTTTCATAATTTTACATTCCTCTTTACTAGTAAACATACGAGGAATGATTTAAATTAAATTTCTCTTTCACCCCCTCTCCATTAACAACACAGATACATGCGTTCCAGAGATAAAAATTTTAGCATTACAATTTTAAGGGAAAATTTCTTTTTAATTTTCCTTTTTTTTGAACTCACACCAAAACTAGCCAACGAACCCAACACTCTTAATTGAAGGAATTTGTCTTGTTAACCAGCAACCTTGTACCAGCCCTATTAATCAGCCAGCTGCTTACCAGTCCAGGGACCAGGAGTTGCAGAGCCAGGGGGACAGAGGAGACTTTAGACCCCTCTGCCTCACGTTTGATAAGTAAAGGGACACAGCCTTTTCTATGATTACAATTTTTCACTCAATATTTGTGTAATTAAATTTACAATTAAAAAAAAAAGATAATTTTTTGTCTGAATTCTAAAAACCTGTTTCTATTTTAAGATTTCCTTGTGGTGAAAACTGATACCAAATCATCTTTTTCTTATCCCCTCACAGACGAAAGATACAGCCCTATCGCTGACCGATGAGGAAAATTCTTGGCTTCAAATATCACAGTGAACAAAATTAAAAAAAAATAAAGCAGTGAAACAGAATAAAAAAAAATCTTGTTAAATGACAGATAAACAATTTCTTTTATTTATTTACTTTAAAAAAAACAAGTTGAATCATAGTTAAAATTGCAAGAATTCTTGATTGTCCTTTTGTGAAGTTCAGATAATTCTGACCCGGTTAATACTAATATATAACAGGAAAGAAAGAGAGGCTCCCCACTCGAGATACTTCTGCAGTCACTCTCTGGGGTGATTTTGAAAGCAGGACAGGATTTTTGAGATATTATGCATATTAATTTAAATGTTTATTCTAGCTCATAGATATTGCTACAGAAAATAGCTTATTAACAGACTAAAAAATTATGCTTTTAATAAGTCTTGTTACGCGAATGTAATGATAAATTGATGCCTATACCTAAACTGATGCCTTATTACACTCATTGAAAGAGAAAAAAATTAAATGCTATACGGCCTAACATGGAACTAAATTATTTATATTAAAGTTTAAAATGAATGTTCCCAAGAATGTAATTTTAGTTTGAATTAATTTCAAAGCTACCTATTTTAAGTGGAACTTGTTCATTATTTTAATACATTAGAGATTAACAGGTACGTACCACTAGCCAAACAGTGCAATATTTGCATGTGAAAACACTGATAAAATTTATTGATATTAATTAATGACATAAACATATAGTACCACCTTAGCCATAATATACCGTTGTTTAAAATTGACTTCATCAGAATTGCGGGAGGGATATATTATTTACTTTGTAACTTCTTAATACTATAAATATGTGAAAGTTTCAGTCATTAAGTTTGCAAGTGCAGAAGTTGAGACGAAATTTAAAAACAAATATTTATTATTGATAGATATATATATTTTACAAAAAAGTAATTATATCAAAGTACTAGAAAGGGATGGAATGCATAAATAGTTTGTAATTAATAAAAATGAATAATAGACAGCAAAACTGTTCTCATAGAAATATATAGCACAGATAATAAGAAATCAATATTATGTATAAGAGATTTCACATTACATGCATATAAAAAATTAACCTACTGTCTTTTAAGTATAAAATAATTTAAAGCTGAACTTACTGATACAGCTTTAAATTCACAAGCATTTCTTTTATCACCTTTGCCTTTCAACGTTTCTAAACGCTTAACAATTCCTTCATGTATACCTTTTGATATTAGAATAAATTTTTAAAAATACAAAAGTTTTAAAACACTTCATAGAATCAATTATTCAAATGATGTCTATATTTACTTCNTTTTCAAGCACTTTCAAGGACCTAAATTTAGCACAAAAAAAATCAAGGACTTTCAAGGACTCTCAAGGACCGTGGGAACCCTGTAAACGCTTAACAATTCCTTCATGCATACCTTTTGATATTAGAATAAATTTTTAAAAATACAAAAGTTTTAAAACACTTCATAGAATCAATTATTCAAATGATGTCTATATTTACTTCTCTGTGACATGTTTAATAATATACATCTCAAATAACATGCTTACCAAAACTATTGAGTTGGAAAAGATAAATTTATGCAGATAAATTTAATTGATAAGTAAACATGTTCTTCAATGTTTTAAATTTCATTTTCTTAAACAAAACAATATTATCTCGATCATTATTCTCTCAACTATAAATTCTTTACATAAAAGCTAACACATACATAAACTATACTCACATATCAACAAACTACCAATAACCAGTTTCCAATAATTATTTCACCAACAATTATTCACCATTATTTCTTCAAATAGTAAATCGGAGCAGACACACGGAAACCAGGTGGCGTTTCGTAATCATTATTTTTTAAATTAGTTTCAAGTACAATTTCACAATAAAGGTAAATTTCGTCAAAAATATTAGTTTAAATTGCAGTAGTAAAAATAAATTAACACTATACTACAATACCATGCAATTTTAAACATTTTTTACACATATAGGCACAGTTTAAATATGTATATTGCACTCACTAGTTTCATCATTTGATTTAAAAATAAATTTATTAAAAAGCTGAAAATAGTTCTATATCTTTTAAGATACGTAAATATAATAATACAACTCATGTATAAAAATGAAATTTAATAACCTATATAAACACAATAAAAAAATTGATTGTTGCCTAATATTTTGAATAACCTTTCAATTAACTCATATTTGTTATTCAATCAACTCATTATAATATTTAATGTGCTTTATGACAGATAATTATAGTGTTCTCATGAAATTAAAAAAGGTTATAATAAACAAAACATTTATTAAAATGCATAACCAAATAAGCAATTTCAAACAATCAAATCTAGACTTGTGACAAAGGGCCATAGATTATTTTCCTAGCTAAAAATTCACTAGTTTATGATAAAAAAATAAAAAAAAGGTTGAACACATAACTTAAAATATATACATAATACAACAATATATACATAATAAAAATATGTTTTGAATAAAAATAGACAATTTTTGCCAACAAAATATCAAAATATGTTTTAAAACTTTTTATAGTTTTGACACAACAAATAAAATGCAATAATAGAAAGCTTAATTTTGAATTTTCAAGCAGCAATAATAAATTATTTAATCAAAACATATTGTAACAATATATACAAAGGAAAAAAAAAATACAAAAATGCAATTCAAATGCAATAAACATGTGTGACAAAAGCATCAAATATGGAAAAAGTATTCTCCACATTCCTGTTTGACTTAATATTTTAAACAACCAAGTGAAGTAGGAAATAGAAAATTTTGGCATCCAACTTTTTAGAGAGCCTAACTCACGCTTACCCTTTACAATATTATTCATCGTATCCTCTGAAAGAATGATTACTGCTAATTTCAATTTATATATTTCTATTTTTTCAAATTACAAATAAAATTTAAGTTCTTGAACTTAAAGTAAAATTGCTTTTTATAACATTATTATTTTGGAGATTTTGTTATCATTGCCATTACATTCATTGGAGTATTATTTTTTTGTTGAATAATCATAAATATTTGTCCAAATAATTTTCATGAAATCAAAAACCTTTTTTCTTCCAACTTTAAACTAGTTAGAGTCAGAGTCAACTTGACTTAAGATTCCTACGAAAAATTTTTAAATTTTGTTTTTAAGACACTGACTAATAATCAAGTCAAAAGGTAGAAATGCATAGAAATTTAATTTAAAAAACTTTCACTGCATTGAATGCAATATAGGTAGCAGTTTATCTAGGGAAAAAAAATCTGGTAAGTTTAAAGTAACCAGTCAAAGAATTAAAAAAAAGAAAGAAAAAAGAATTGTAATTAATTGTAAAGAATTTCAATTAGCTCAAAGTCGCCATGCCTGGAGGCAGCTAATTGAGAAAGCCTTGGCCTGCACTAGGCTGTAGTGCTGACGAAGAAGAAATTAAAACCAAATTTTAATAAGCAATTTTTTTTTATGTCTATAAAGACAATGATTAACATTTCAGGTTCCATTTTTTTTCTGAGAAAAATGAATAATGGTTTTAATTTAAATAAAGTACCAATAAGTAAGTTCTGCTGCACAAAGTTTCCTGATGCAGCTCCTAAATTTGTCTGAATTGAAATATTCAAGCCATAATCAATTTCTACCCAAAAATATTCCTACATATCTAATAAAAATGTTAGAATGTTCAACTCTCAATTCACATTTCCATTCAACTCTGAGAAAAAAAAAAGATAGAGGTACTTTGTCAAAAATTATGGAAGAATCCTAAGCATTTACAAGTTGATTGCACGAAAAAGTTTTTAATAAAGAAACAATGACATTAGTCGATAAGACATAAATCAGGGTTCCCACTCTATGATGAGATTGAAATTCAAGGACTTTCCAAGGACCTCAACAAAATTTTCCAAGGACCTTAATCTAAGACCAATTTTAAAAATTATTCTCTTCTATCTTACTAGAAGCAACAATGCTTGCTGTGGCAATAATTAATTTCAAATATAATACCTAAATGCTTTGCCTATATAGAGAGAAGAGNTGATTGCACGAAAAAGTTTTTAATAACAAAACAATGACATTAGTTGATAAGACATAAATGCAAGTGAACTTGTTTATGAAAATTAGGAGCAATTATGCATAAAAAAATGACATAAACACAGTATTTTTAACCCTATTTTAAATAGTTGCATTGAAAAATTTGCTTAAAGTAAACTAATACTTTCATGTCAAACATTTTTAGAGAAGTTAATTTCAGAGATTTAAAAAACAATGAAATTATAAATTGCGAAATATGAAATTCATTGGTAACTTATTTTCAACAAATGTGAATGAAAAAGAATAAAATGATTATAATTATGGCACAATAAAATAACTGACTTAACACATGTTTTCATTACTAAATATTTTTTTATGATTGTTTTATTGCTACTATTGCAAATTTAAAGCAATAAAAAATTCTAAGCATTTTGTTCGGTAAAATTTATGCAGCATTAAAACAATTTGTTATTAATTTGCTTCTGTAGTTTTATGAAATGGAATATATAAAATTGAAATAATATTTTAAAACAAAATGGTAAGTATGATAAAAAAATAATTATAAATTAAATCTTTTAAAAAATTTCTTCATTAGCTAATTTTTGTTTTGTGTACAAAAATCAAAACATAAGAACAATTAATGCAACTTTTTTTTAAAAGAAAATTTAAATTAACATTTTTGTATTTTTTAAACTTTACAATTTAAAACTTTTGGTCTTCAACAATATAAAAACTGGAGAAAAAAATGAAGTAAATCATTTATAATTCGAAGCATAAAACTAGAGAAAAAAAAGCAAAACATTTGGTTGTGTCTAAAATAAACAAAGGCGGAATTAAGTAAAACAATTCTAACCTAAAAACCAATGCAACAAAAATAAAAAAAATATTTTTATTTTTGTTGATTGAGTTCTTCTGACGGGTCTTGGAAAGTAGGTTCTGGGATACTCGGTGCACTATCAAATAAACTGGCAGAAAGATTTTGAGTCAAATTAAGGTTTATATCAATATCTAAGTCGAGACTGTCAAATTTCTCTATGATGGCATCATCCACTGCAGCCTCCTGGTTGGATGATTCTGAGACAGGCATCATTTGGTGCATCACAGGAGATGACATAGGTTCTAATGGGGGTGTGGCTGATGAATGGCTGTGAGCACTGGGTGAAGTGGCGAAATTGGGTGAATGTGCAGGAATGAGATGTGGTGAGGTTGATGGAACTCCAACAGGAACTGACGATAATACTGATACTGCCGAAAAGTCAGATACAAATGGTGCTGATGCTCTGGCAAAAAGGTCATCTCCACAAGATACCCCACTCACTAAAAAAAAGTGCTTAGTCTTAGTAAAATAAATTAAAAATATATTTAAAATTATTTTAATTTGGTAAAATTTTCTTGGTTGATAACACATTTATTAATATATTATACATTTTTATTTAAATGAAATTGTTTCACTTATTTAAAAACTATACTTTATAACTGAAATAAATTTTTTTTAGTTTGAATGTAGTAAGAAAGTACACCTTCTGCCCCAAATTAATTGCTACATTTAGGTCAAAAAATTTTGCCCCAAATTAGTTGCTACATTTCAAGTAGGCGGAGACATAAATAATAATTTATTAGATCAACACTAGTAAAATTATATTACTAATGAATTTATGATTCATTAACTAGAAGATAGTCTTATGCAATCACTGGCGAAAGATACCAGACAGCGTGGAACATGGATTATGAGCGTGCAAAGACTGGATTCTTGTAACTATTTTGGTACTGATTTAAGGAATGAAGAGAGGAATGCTCGGTAAATAAATGTAGTTAATTGATAGCATATCACCCTCAAATTTCTGAAAAATGCTCAAACAAAATCATGAAATCATCAGTATCAATAATCAATTCATAAGTATTCAAATGTAGCAATGAATTTTGGATAGAGGTAGTAATGAGACAGAGGGAAACTTTTTAATGAGTTTGACAGCACAGGTCTAGCTTCAGTTGAGCAGAATGTTAAGCACAATAAATTTGTGCCAAAATCAACATGTAAGGAACATAAATATTATTGAGTAAAACCATTAGAAATTTTTATGCTAGTTAGCTTGCCAAACATAAAAGGAAAAATTAAAATTTTTTTAAAATTTTATTATCTAAGACAAATTTATGTGTAATAAGTATCAATTTTCTAAGTCTCATTATGAATGAATATTCATGAAAATGTTTCTTACCCATAACAGTTTCTGGTTTAACTCTTTGTCTAGTTGCTAATTGCCTAGAGACCCGTGGAATACCAATAGGCATTTGTTGCTCTGGAATAATTATAGTTTATGTCTATTAAAAATGAAAAAATGTAACCATGAAAATCACTAACCATTTAAGTTTTATTTTACCTGGGAAATTAGATCCACGACCATGAACATTTCCTTGAAAATAACATTCAAGATCAATGCGGTCTTCTACTTTAAGCTTCTTTCTTGCAAGACCTTCAGGATCTTAAAAATAAAATTATTCAGTGATAAGTATTTTAAAATTTTAAAAGAATGCTTGCAAAGATAAACCATGATATTTGCATTTTGAGCAAAGTTAAATGTTAACCATTAAGCTTTATTATCCATAATTTTTTAAACACACACACATTGCTAGAGTGATATAACTAGAACTGATTAGGCATACGATTATACAACTATGTATGTATGTATGAATAACAAAATGTAAATAAAAAAAGTCTGCCTTTGGAAGATGGCTATCAAAGAGAGCCTCTGAATTTG
Organism: Parasteatoda tepidariorum; assembly: GCF_043381705.1. NCBI lineage: Eukaryota > Metazoa > Arthropoda > Arachnida > Araneae > Theridiidae > Parasteatoda > Parasteatoda tepidariorum. The sequence continues at coordinate 25,693,662 of NC_092211.1, read as the reverse complement.
GTTACGTCGTTGAAATATTTTTTTTTAAATTATAAATATAGAAATTCATTTGGATTAGGTAATACATTTTTAATATGCTTTGATTATTTTCGTGCAAATATATATTAACTTTCAAAATTGAAAAGTTTGTTATTCAAAGTAATTTGCTATTTGCACAGATTTTTCCTGTCAAGCATGCACGTTATTTCCATTAAAAGACTGGTTTTCTCTGCAGCAAAGCAAACAGCTTGTATCCCAAACTGAGTTCACAGGGTTAAGGGTTTAAAAAAAAAAAAGTACATTTGAAGATATTTAAAGTTAAACATTGATATAACGGCTATAAAATGCAAAACTTGTTTGCAGTTTTTTTTTGTGTATGTATGTGAAAATTAATGTATATGTATAAAGGTTTTCAATTTTTTCACAGCTACACAAATTTTTCAAAAGTTGGGCTTTTTCTTATGTAAAAAGCAAGTTTTACAAATTTCAATTTACTTCTTTTCTTAAATAATAATAAAAAAAATGTTAATGTAAAGAGAAAAAAAAAAAAACCCCTNGAAGATGCAGAGTATAACAGTTTTGGTTACACCTATAATTTCAATTAATGTTGTTATGATGCTTTTTTAAATTTACTATTGTGTTTTTGTCGGAGAAAATAGTAACTTCGTAAAGTCATGAACAATTCTTATTTCTTGGAATTAGTCATGGAAAGTCATGAATTTGAAAATCTAAAATGTAGCAGATACTCTGGATATAACTAGAACTGATTAGGCATACGATTATACAGCAATGTATGTATGTAACAAAATGTAAATAAAAAACTCTGCCTTTGGAAGATGGCTATCAAAGAGAGCCTCTGAATTTGGTTACGTCATTGAAATATTTTTAATATTTCAATATTTTTTTTAAAATTATAAATATAGAAATTCATTTGGATTAGGTAATACATTTTTAATATGCTTTAATTATTTTCGTGCAAATATATATTAACTTTCAAAATTGAAAAGCTTGTTATTTAAATATTTAATTTGCTATTTGAACAGATTTTTTTAAAGATTTCCCTGTCAAGCATGCACATTATTTCCATTAAAAAACTGGTTTTCTCTGCAGCAAAGCAAACAGCTTGTATCCCAAACTGAGTTCCCAGGGTTAAGGGTTAAAAAAAATACACTAACTACTACTAAAAAATTTTGCTGAGTGAGTCCAAAAAATAAATAAATAATACATATTATATACATATTAAGTATATATAATAATATATATTTGGTGTTCATTATGTATATTAATTGCATGTGTTTTGAATTGATATTGAACTGTTGTAAAAATATTATTTAGTGTAACAATTATTGAATTAACATTTCAATGGGTGGCGGTATGTTAAAACGCCACCTATATGAGCTTTGGAAATATGTTCCTTGAAGAGCTCTGAGAGATCATCGTTGTGTGCGTGTCGGTGAACACCATGAGAAGTGATAATAAATGAGTGTTTTATTTAAACAGTTAAACATTGATATAACAGCGATAAAATGCAAAACTTGTTTGAATTAAGAGTTTTTTTTTTGCGTATGTATGTGAAAATTATAAACATTTAGCTTTTCAATTTTTTCACAGTTTTACAAATTTCGATTTACTTTTTTTCTTAAATAAAAAAAATAATAAAAAAATGTTAATGTAACAAGAAAAAAAAATACCTCTTTCCATTGGCAAATATTGGAATGGTCTTGGATCTCCTCTTTTGTTTTCACTAGGTTTCCGAAGTTCGATATAAACAGGTACTGGTTGTTGAATATTTTCATTCTGATAACGGGGTGTTCTAAATGAGATGGCCACTTGCTTATGAACATCACTAGGTTGGAATTCAGCTGGACTTTCCCACACTATCCTGGAATTTTGTTCTTCATAAAACCAAATTTGTATATCCTCTAAAAAACAACAAGTTTTATAATTTAAAATCACATGTTAGTTTAGAAAATACATAAATTCTTTCTCGCTTATAGTCAACCCTAAATTTTATGAATTTCTATATCTATTTACTTAAGCATGATCTTGCAGGAACCCTCATTCAAATTTTTAACTCCTTAACTTAATAATTTGCTTCTTCCACATCATACATGTATGCTTAAAAAATTATTTTAAAAATTCTGAAAAGGAGAAAAATAACAACTTTTAAGCCAACAATTTCATATATGTAAAGTTTTTTGCAATTATTATTTAGTAAATTCAAAGCGAAAGCACCATACAAAAAGGGATTATTTTTGTAACCAAAATGTTTGTAAGTGCAATAAAATAAGCATTAAAATGATGGAAAAAATTTATTTAAATTTTTTAATTGAATACGTTTTTGTGTTTTTATATTTTAAGAAACTATTTATAATTAAGCATTTTGCATGCATTACTAATAAAATAAGATTTTTACTTTTATTAGTTTAATATTGAAATTATGTAAGAAATAAAAATTTGTTCTGGTAATTAATCTCATTTTTAAAAAATATACATTGGAGTAATTGCTAAATAAAATATTAATGTCAGGTTAAGAAAGTAATAACATTCGTTTGTACCATTTTCATCGGTGGTACAATAGAAATAAATCTATAAAAGCACTATGATATAAGAAATAATAAACAAAAACAATGACTGCTCTCCTTCATAAGTTGACCACCTATCTAAGTCGACCATTGAAGCAGTGTATCACAAGTGGTCTACTTACACAGGTTTCACTGTAACAGGAAACAAAAAACAATTGAAAAGAGGAATGCTGAGCTTGCATTGAAATATAAATTTTAATAAACAATTTCTACATAGAATGAGTTATCTATACAAGAAAACGTGATTAATGATTCAGTAGAAATAAAGGAATTACCTTTAGCAACTCTATCACACAGAAGTATAACTTCTGTACCTCCAGTTACCGGGGCTGAATAATGACTCAGTTTCATTATGGTTAAATCAGACATGGCTTCTATAAAACAAATTTAAAATAAGTATTTAAAACAGAGTTCTTACAATAAAAATTTCAAAATGTGTAAATTATCATACTTTTGTCAAAGATTGGATCTGAAACAGCTGATGGAATTGGTATTGAATACCTGTTCTCAGAGTCTTTTAGAAAGACCTGGAAACATAATCTTAGTACATTCAGATCAATGCTATTTGGGTGATTGAATCCAGCTAAAAAAAATTCATAATGTTATGCACAATAGTGAACAACTAATCTTATTTCGTAGCAAGGAATTAAAAACAATTAAAGTTTTAAAAATATGACACTTATCAGTTACTTTGATGAATAATCTTTGGTACATAATTAATTTTTAGTTTTTCCTATGGGTAATACAGTATTTTTGGGATTATACATCAAACTAAATAACATACTGATGAATAAAATTGCCAAAAATTTAAAAGACAGAAATGTTATATGGTTATATGTTACTGGCAATGTATGGAATGGCAGCCTACTGTAGAACTCTTAGCAATTTTATTAAATGCTTATCATTTTAGCATAAAATCTGAAAATCAATATCCTATACTTTATCTAAGCATTGTGTATAATATCTAGGCATTTTATAGATTAACAAATGCTTTTTAATAAGAGGTTATGATTAAGCTGTGATTTAAAAGGTCCACATTCTTTAAAAACAAAAATGTAATAATCATGAAGAATAATGAAAGACTATTGTTAAAAAGTTTTATGATAAATGACATTGGCAATGTATAAAAATGCCAGCATTCTATAGATATTACATACTTTGTCAGCCTATTTTTTTTTCTTTTTTTGGTTTTTTAATAGACTGCCAAATTTGATAACAAACAGTACTGAGATCATTCAACAATTAAATACACTTAAAACTGTTGTATATTCCATAAAAATTACGATAATAAATTGCACTTTAAAATTTTATTCACCTTTATTAAAATAATTTGTACTTGCAGTAAATATATTGTATGAAAAAAAAAAACATTTTCTGGTAAATAAATTTATTTAATGTGAAAATAAATATTTTCACAACAAAAGATATTTGATGCAGACAGAAAGTTAGTTTTCCTTGTGTTACAGATTTTCCAGACCAAAGAATATTTCTTAATTGGATAATATCAAAACCATTGTCAACTGTAGTTTTTATTAACGTTTAAGAGTTAAAATATACGGTCATTAAAGTTAGCACGCAAAAATATTTTATTTTTATAAGAACATCATTTTTCTTACATAGAGTTTCACTAGAAAATTTAATGTTTGAAAATCACTTTCTGGTTTTGAAAGGTCATAATATAACTTTCAGAAACTTAGACACAAATTTTGCAGGTACAATAATTTACAAAGGTTCTTACTAAATAAAAACAATTTTAAAAATACTGAGTTTCATTATAACTCAGTTACTTGGTGAGAAATAAAACTTAAATTCATGCACTGTGAAATATATTATTATTAACTAATAAAGATGAATAATAATTAACAAAAAAGGCAATAATTTTTTTTAGTTATTTAGAATAATAACTACATAACTATACAAAACATATAAAAGAGATATACACATTTATGCATAGATATATTTTAAATAGTCAAATAAAATATAACAAGAGATAAAAGTTTAGTACAAAATTAAAATATCAAATATAAAATCAAAGGGGTAAAATGAAGGAAATTGAGATCAATAGTAGTTTTAACGTCCTCTTTGAAAAATGTGCTATATAAAATATTCATAAGTTAAAATATCAATAATAAATTACATTAAGAAAACAAAAATACAAAGAAATAAATCATTAATAACTCATAGAATTACAAATAGCTTACTTCCAAATGGATCAATGCTATGTTTTTCACGAATTTTGAGCGACTTTTCAATATCTCGCTTTTTTACACATTGTATCCCAAGGCTTGGAAAGCTGAAATAAATTATATTAAGGATTTGAAATATATAAAAAAATTTTATTATGTTATTCAATATTAAATTAAAATAGAATTAAATATTACATTATAATAAAATATTAATTTAAAATAAAATTAAATATTATATTATAATAAAATACTAAATTAAAATAAAATTAAATATGATATTATAATAAAATATTAAATTAAAATAAAATTAAATATTATATTATAATAAAATATTAAATTAAAATATTTGAATTCAAATATATAAATGTATTAAATTTTTTTTGTCTCAATCGTTTAGAAAAAACCCAGTGTCTGGGGGTATAACCGGGCACCCTGCCTCTGGGAATTATACCAGGGGACTGGTCCTCTAGGTTGGGGGTTGGGTATAGGGTTGACACCTCTATCCTGTAAAAATTTTGTTACGAAATTCTTAGAAGAAAAATCCAGGATGACTTCATGGAAACGATTTGGAAAACGAATGCCGTGGTTGAGATGGGCTGACTCAGTGGAGTAGGATTTTTTCGCAATTAATGAAAAGAATTGGAGATCAAAGATAAATCAGAAGTCATCATGGAGAAATCTTCAGAGGAAGGCATTGGTTCACATTGGGCTGTCTGGCCAACTATGATGATGATGATGGTTTAGAAAAAACTTAATTTTAATTACTTAAAGAAACACTATTAGTATAATAGCTATATAGTTTCACAAAAAATGACTCTTCTCATAGATTAAATAATTAACAAAAGTTGTGAAGTAATAAAACCTTGTCAAAACAGAGCTCCTTACTGCCAGAAAAAAAAAATTTAACCAGGGAAGCATCAGAAAAAATTCTATAGCACAGTTAATTTTGTTATGACAAAGTAATTTTTTTAACCACTTTCAGTCAACAGAAAAACTAATATATCTATTTTTGTTCCCATTAAAAGAAATCATACACTCAATTTATACTATAAACAGAAAGTACTAGGTACTCAACTGAATAGAAAATTCTGTTGACTAGATGAAATTTTTTTTCTTTAATAAAATAAATCAAACTGAAGGTAAATTAAAATAAACTAAATTTAAAGAAACATTCTGTCAATGACCAGTGTTGAACAAAAGATATTCTTTTCCTATTAGTTTAACTCTATTTGTGAGAAACATGAGTATTTTTCCTGACAACTGAATTGTAGAGATATTGGTAAAATGTTATTGTATTTGAAGTGATTAATAAAGAAAAATATTTTATACCTGCAAGTCATGTCAGGATTATTAACTAACTGAGTACAAACTCCTCTTTTACAGTTCTCTTTTCCAACTAAGTTATGAGGATGAGGTCGATATGGAGGTCCGTCTTTAGACACACAGGATACAACTACAGCATATTGGCCTTGGTAATTCATGACCTAAATATATAGTAACAAACAGAATTAGTTTTTGGGAGATGCTGTTTGGAAGATAGTTTTGGAAAATGTATTGAACTTTTAAAAACAGTTTGTTAGAAAAAAAATTGGGAAGAAACACTTTGCAAAGTTTTCAATTTCAATAAAATTATAATTTTTATACAGAACAAATATAAATGTTGACATTTTTTTTCTCTCTTTTTCATTTATTAAATTAAAGACATACTTGAAATTCTGTCCTGAAACTAAAAATATTGCAATTTATAAAATGAAATAGAAAACTTACAATCAATTCTTAAATTTTGGCTAAAGCTAGAAAACTGTTAGTTTACTCAATACTTAGCTAATCTGCAGATCAACTAGAGTGATTCATTAGCATAGGAAGTTAAGAGTTTTTCCTACTTTACCTAGGTGATGAGCACAATTACAGCTTTTTTTTCTTTAAAGTTCAAATACAATAAAGTTCAATATATAAAGTTCACTTTTCTCATTCCCTCCTCCTATCCTGCCACGTATTTTGGCTTTCACAACATCTTGACAGTGTCAGATGCTTTTATTTCTTGTAATTTGTAGCATAGCTAATTCAGTTTCCAAATTTGTTCTTGTCTGTTTGTATAAGAATTTGAATCATACATTTTTTAAAAGGAGACAAATTTAGATATGCAGATTAACTAGAGTCCATTAGCATAGGAAGTCAAAAGTTTTCTCTACTTTACCTAGGTGATGAGCACAATTACAGCTTTCTTATCAGTCCTTCCTTAAGTTCAAATTAAATAAAGTTCAATATACAAAGTTAACTTTTTTCTCACTCCCTCCCCCCATTCTTCCACTTTTTTTTGGTTTTCGCAACATCTTGACAGTGTCGGATGCTTTTATTTCTTGTAACTCGTAGCATAGCTGATTCCGTCTCCAAATTTGCTCTTGTCTGTTATTGTAAGAATTCGAATCATACATTTTTTAAAAGGAGACAAATTTATTTTACAAACAAGTATTGAATTGGGAAGTAAAATGAAGAAATAATCTTCTCAAAAAGCTCTTTACCTACGATTCAAAACATAATAGTGCTGACAAACAAAATTATGATTCCATTATCGAAGATGTAAAGCAAATAAATGATTCTAAGAAGAGAGAATTATTTTGAGATTATCAAATAACTCCAACAAATGAACCTTTGATTGTACAAAGCTGTCAAAAACTTGTTTAGCTTATAACATGTTGATTTAAGCGTATACAAACACTGTTGTTGTTCTAGCAAAGGAATTAATTTCATTTTAATGTGTGCTTAGTTGGTAATGTATAAATTATTTACGTTTTACATTTAAAATTTCTTTAAAATTATATATAACTAGTTTTTAATGATAATAAAATATTCCTTAAGCTACTTAAGGTAGAAAATTTACAACACAGCTTAAAAAGCTATTTTCAAACCTAATAAGAAATACCAGAAATTATTAACACTTCAACGTAATAGTAAGCTAAAATTAATATTTTGTTAATACATTAAGAAAATTCCAAGTGAATATTCTAAAATTCAAATAAGAAACAAAATAATCTTAATTATCTTGAGTTATAAATACAAAAAAGTTAATCATCTAAAAAATATATAGGGAAAAAAATAACCTGAATGGTAGGAAATGTTCTTTTTTCAGAAGTATTATTAATGCCAACAATACTGCCAGCAGATCGCCCTTCGATTTCACATTCATATCTAAATCTAAGGCTCCGTGGTGCTGGTTGTTCTAAAATGCGAACATAGGGTTGGTTTGAGTAGCCCACAGCATGAGTGGGTGAGATAGATTGATCCATTAACAATTGTGTCTTAATGATCTTATCTGAAATACATATGTATATATGAAATAAGTTCTGTACAAATACACAAGCATTATATAAATTATGGGGATATTTCTGTATCGTGATCTGTCATACAAACTATAATCGCCAAGGTGCCAAATGCTTAAACTTGTTAGGTTAAACTTGCAATTTTAGAAAAAAAAAAAAAGAACAAAAAACATGTAAAAATTGATTAAAAATGATTTGCCTGAGGGAGGCAAAAAGTTATAATTATCCCTCTTTAAAATTATCCAATCCTTCTGTGATGTCTTTTTAAAATATTGTTTGCAAACCAATGCCTAGAAGTTGCTAAGGCATGTCGATTATTCAGCCGCAAATCACAATACGGAAATCTTCCCAAAATTATCAAGAATTTAAAAAAAAAATTCAACAAAATACAATTTAATACGTAAAATATTGTAAATCTATAAGTGAAACACAAATTTAAAGAGGATTGGATTGGTTGTATAATAGAGTTTAATGGTAAAAAAGTTGGAAGCAATATATTGCCAAGTCAGGTCGATTATTCAGCCGCAGATCACAATACGGAAATCTTCCCAAAATTATCAGGAATTTGAAAAAAAAAAAAAAACATCAAGGAAATACAATTTAATACGTAAAATATTGTAAATCTATAAGTGAAACATAAATTTAAAGAGGATTGGATTGGTTTTATGATAGAGTTTAATGGCACAAAAATTGGAAGCAAGATATTGCCAAGGCAGGTCGATTATTCAGCCGCAGATCACAATACGGAAATCTGCCAAAAATTATCACGAATTTAAAAAAATGAAAATATCAATGAAATACAATTTAATACGAAAATATTGTAAATCTATAAGTGAAACATAAACTTAAAGAGGATTGGATTGGTTTTATAATAGAGTTTAATAACACAAATAATGGCACAAGTTTAATGGCACGAATTAAAAAAATCAACGAAATACAATTTAATACGTAAAATATTGTAAATCTATAAGTGAAACATAAATTTAAAGAGGATTGGATTGGTTTTGTAATAGAGTTTAATGGCACAAAAGTTGGAAGCAATAACTTTTTAACTAAAAAAATAGGCTACTTAAGAAAATAATATCGAATGGTGTTACAAACAAAGTTTGACACAAAAAAACATGAGTGCAAACCTTTATTTTAACTATCAAAGTTTAAATAAAATTAGAAACAATTTACATTTTGAACAAATGGATATAAAATCAAGACAAAAGAAGGGGAAATTAAAATGAAAGTTAATTGAGAAAATTAGCTAAATAGTGTATGTTAGTAAAGCAAGAAACTCACCAACATCATCTAAGGTTAGTGGGTCAATAAGAATTGAGTGCATCATTTTTTTTTTAAAACATAAAAGGGTTAATGAAAGAAGAGAGATTCAGGCAATATTTTCCATCTTCATCACTATAGTATTAAAAGATAAATTTATATTATTTATTTAATTTTAAAAACATAAATACATTTGAAACAGTGCAAATATTTAAAATAAAATAAAAACAACATGGAACTTCAGTGATCAGAAAAAAGGAATACAAGCACAATTAGGACAGTCTCGAAATTGCAGAATTTCTTAAAAGAAATCATAATTTTCTCAGTAAATCACATAGTTCGTGAAATTGTTTTTAAAGTTTCTATGGACAGAGCAAGTCTTTCTTCAATATTGGTAAACACTAACACGCATTTAGTGCTTTACAAGTACTTGAAGTATTTATATAAACATAATAACTAAATGGGCATAACTGAAATATGTTTATTAACAGCAGATTATTTTCCACACAGCTTAGTTTACATTACTTTTAGTCTCTAATTTTATTTACTTATTAGACTATTTTGAAATAGAATAATTTACTCTTTAATTATTTCTTTGGATAAAACCTTCATAATCAAAGGAATCAGACTTAAGAATCCCACTCTTAAAGAATAAATTTATAAAAATATTTTTGACTTAGCGACTTATTTAAGAAAAAAATCTATCGACTTAAACCAATTATTTTCTTTAAAAAAAATCAAAATAGATTTAAATCAATAAATTTAAAAAAAAAATCAAGTGATTAAAATCGCGATTTTAATCATGATTTAAATCATGCCAACCCTGGATGAAAGTAAACAGAAAATTTTGTGATTTAAATCAATTAAAAAAAAAAATCAAGTGATTAAAATTGCGATTTAAATCATGCCAACCCTGGATGAAAGTAAACAGAAAATTTTGTTTAAGTTCAGAATAATAATTACTTAGAATGCTTGCTAATGTAACAAAAAAACTTCCCTAAGTATTACATTGTATTATTAAGTATAAAATGAGAAATAAATCAATTGATTTAAACCAATAACTTTAAAAAAAAAAATAATAATCAAAATTGATTTAAATCAAGAAATTAAAAAAAAAAAAATCCAGTGATTAAAATCGCGATTTAAATCATGCCAACCCTGGATGAAAGTAAACAGAAAATTTTGTTTAAGTTCAGAATGATAATTATTAATAACAATTAACATTTAAATTATTTCAACACTTTTAAAATTATTTAGAATGTTTGCTAATTTAATAAAAAAAAATTTGCTTTAAGTATTAGATTAGTTTCTAAAGCGCACTTACAAAACAGAAGAAAAATAACAGAGCCAACGACATAAAAATATCCTATGCGGTAATAAAAGCATAACTAAATCTATAAAAAGATAATTCCTTTTTTGACCCATGTCCAGTAAAGAGGAAAAAAAAATCAGCTGCCCGTCAAGCAGTTTGGCGCCCAACAAATGAGTACTCCGCCTTTAATCAATGAAAAGGTAGCCGATGATTCAGTAAAATGACGGAATGACTGGCGCAAATGTGGCGCCCGTGTGTGAAAGAGAACCCTATCCCCTTTGAACGATCGGATTACTGAAAGAGTTATCTTTAGACAAAAATACCCAACCTACTTTTTTCACAACAAACATATAATAAGCATTAAAATCAATACATTCAAAATTTATGTTTTTCAACATTATACGTATGATCATTCAAGTCATCAAAAATAAACAAAAAAAAAAAAAACAAATTCTGAATTTGATAACACATTTTTAAAATTTATGTACTATTCACCAATTTGTAAGTTGCTACTTTTTGTAAGTTGCTTCACGATAAAAACTGAGATTAATCAAAGGAAACTTGAAAGTAGATATACAAAAGAATTTTTTTAAAGTTTATAATATGATAAAAAATATTCATCATTAACAATTTTTTCTTGTGCTATACTGAAGGGCTAATTAAGAATAAAATTATCAACGATTTAAAAATTTATTTTGAAATCTTTAAAAATTTGAGCCAAGGTTTTGAATTTTTGTACGAATTTGATACGCTACTTTTTGTAATTGTAGCTTTTATATTGATTCGAATATGCAAATATTTTACAACATATTCTACGTTTATGGTGTGTGTGTGTGGGGGGGGGGGGGTTAGAGGGGTTCAACGTATTTTTAAATGCAGGTAGATTGTGGGTATAGTTTTTGAATAAACAAACAATAAACCTTATCCTGCTTTCGGGTTTTAGCAAAATTTCCTAGCACAAATAATGCGTATTCTAATTTTGGAAAGACATTCAAGATTAAAATTGTTAGAACGTCGCGTCTTCGTACTTTTTTAATAGCTCAGATAGATTTTTTTTCTTAATCAGAAGAAAGGTTCTAATTTTGATTCGAAATATTTATTCTTATATCCGTTGCAGGAAAAGCATATTCATAAGGGCAACGTTGAGCAGAAAAATAAATCTTATTGAAGGTTAGTTTAGATAAGATTTGGTAAGAATTATAAATTCAAAAAAAAAAAAAATAAGGCACCTTCTTTTTTTAATTAAAAAAAAATCCAAAACAAAATTACAAAACAATAGCTTTAAAACAAATATAATAACATATTTTATTTATTTAAATCTTTGAAATGAAATTTTTGTATTATTGCTTTAATGATAGGCTTTTGTACCACAACAGCTGGAAATATAGTCATATTGCACCAAACTCAAGGTCACCAACAATAAGTGACCCTATAAACTATGTCTGAAAACAAAAGGAAGAAAAACAAGACAATAAAAAGATTAAGTAGCAAAGTTGCCATATACATGATGGGATTTAAACCTAATTTAAGAAGATTCTCTTTGTAGAATAATCATTGACATGAATTGCCAGGGCAAAAGAATTCTATATTGAAATATTTTACTTTTTGCAAAAATATTGAGATTTACTAAATATTGGGATTATTACTAATATTTTAAAATATTAACTTTGGCCATTAACTTTATTCTGCTTAACTTTGGCTTTTGTTTAGTATATATATTTTATAAAAGGCCATGCAGCATCTTGATAGTAAAAAAAATCGAGAACAATACAGCATTCAGAAAATTGGCGAATCAAGCTTGAGCTTTGTGAATGATTATTCAAGAAAATCCTACTTTAACCCTTTATAATATTGATTTCAAATGTAAGAAGTTAATAACTAACTGGAGTAAATTTAATTTAGTACTGATTACTTTGAATAATTATAGCTATTAAATAGTTAGATTTTACATTTGATGCAGATACATATGACTTCACTTTGAAATTAATAAATTAGTAATTAAAGATAATAATTTTCAAAAATAATTATTAATGTTAAAAACATAATAAACTCACTAATTACCTAAGTAATTTATATTATAAGCTGACGTGTAAATATTTTTACACATCAGTTTATTAAAATATCATGTTAAAGAAATAGTAAACAGTTTAGTTTTGCGAAATTCCTCTTGTCATGGATGTAACACAATGTGTCATGTTCAAAACAGACTTTTACTTTATTGTATTAATTTTTTATTTTGTAAAAATTAAAGTCAATTTGAATAAGGGCAAAACGACACCAAAAATATTTAAACCTGCCACATCTATGTAAAAAATTTATAACTTTCTAATACAACATAATATTTTGTTTAAATTATTTTTTAATTACTTATCTAAATAAATTTAGAGGTCATATTTAGTTTCTACCCATTTTTTCAGTGTTCTGGAAAAAAAAAAAGCTTTTTTTCTCCCAAAAAAAATAATTCTGGTTTCTGAAGTACATTTTTGTGCAATTAAAAAAAATTAAACTTATAGTTAATAGAAATATCACTGAGTTCTCCTTAGGAAAAAAAAGGTAGGGTGCTTCCTCTCAGAAAAGGACACTTAACAGTTTTAAGAGGGGTCTTGCTTAATACCATAAAAATTTATCAAAATGTGTTATGTTATGAAATAACTGAATTCCTCAACAATTTTCAAATTACCCTCTCAAAAATTTCTTTCTTCTCATTATCAAAGTAAGAGAAAAATTTGTAGTTTACAAAAGTAATTAAAGGCACACTGAAGTAATTAAAGGCACAATTTTAACTGAAAATTATATGAAAATAAACATTTAAAAAGTGATTAAAAAAAAAAGGCATTTGTTTGAAAAATAATTTTAAAATTTTAAGACGCTAAAAAAATCTAGTAATATCCCCCCCCCCCAAAAAAAAGAGATACTTATAAAAATTCATCTAGTTAAGAATAATCTGAACAAAGTAAATATTTGTAATAGTAATCAGAAATAAACCTGTAAACACAGATAATTCTACCAGTGTGTAATTATCATTTAAACAATGATTTTTTTTTCCAAAATTAAATATGAATAAATGTTTTTAAGGGATAACAGCTAATTTTCACAAAAAAGGAGCATAGAGGGTGCATTTATAGGGATCAAAGGGCAGACAGGGCGGGCCACCCTTTTAAGAATGCTTAGGAAGAACACTGATATCACAATGCCTTCAGTGGACATGATGAGTAAATTCTTCACCTATCATCGCTGAGACCAATATTTAATTTTTCACAATAATGGTTCAGTAGTCTGATTAGTATGCACTTTCCTGGATTATGTTTCATTGGTTTGGAACCAACTTTAATATAACGTCTCCTGCAGTTTCAGAATGGGGGAAAAAAATCTGTGCATGGTTGAGGAACAAGGTGAGAAAACCATGTTAACCAGAAAAAGGGAGCTAAGGACTAAACCATGGTTGGGTGGTGTGCTGAGAAGACCAAATGATTGCTGCAACCATTTTTTTTCTTCTTATCTAAATGGTAGAAGTGTAGTGTAGACATGTGCTAGTATTGTTTTCGGATAATCACGAAAACTTAATGACAGATAGCCACCAATAGCCTATTAGTATTACATAAACAGTCAAACTAACTCTTCCTTCAATTTTTCTTTTGCTTGGAATTTATAGAAGCAGTTAATATTTAAATTGTACTTTTCTGATAAATTTAAACTTATCCTCAAGGAACCTGGAGTGGAAAATTTTCTGATGTGCTCTAGCCCCGGATAGGCTCTGGTGATTTTATTATATATTGTAAGCGCACTTTAGAGTTTCAGACTTTAATTTTAAATTTTTATTATGAAAAGGGATATTAAAAAAAAAAAATAATAATATCACAATCATCAATTCACAGAAAATACAAAAATTTAATTAAATTTACAATTCAGTTATGGTCAATTCCATGGAAAAGAGACATATGTCAAATTTGTTACCAATTTTAAAATTTTAGTAAAATAAATTTTTTGTACTAAAANGACATATCTCATGTCTGTTATCAATTTTAAAATTTTAGTAAAAAAATTTTGTTTGTACTAAAACCGAAGAGAAAAGTTTTGATTTCATGAAGAAAAAAAATAAATAAAGAACATTATTGTACTAAAATAATTATATTTTTTATGAATATTTATGTCAAGTTAAGTTTCTATAATATCATGTCTGCCATAATTGCATGCCATGTCTGTCACACTAGCAAATATTTTTTTAAAAGGGCACTTCCTTTAAATTTTATGTCTTTGAATTAAGTCTTACAAAATAATATCCAAAACCTAAGTTATGCACCTTTCCGAACAATTGGACATATAGCTAACAGACATTCTGTATTCATGCCTGTTTTCTGTTATGTCTGTCACAGCATATTTTTATTTTATTAATTAAATTGTTTTCCATATAAAGCAAATGCTTTTCATTATTTTTAATGAAAAGGAACACAAGTTGCTACATAATAAAATTTGTGAACATATTTTAATATTTTATAGCTAAAAATAAGGTAAAAAGTTTGTCTGAAATATTTTGTTCAATTAAAATATTTTATTTAACCATATATGCTCAATCTTCCTTACATGCTTAAATCCTTATAAATGTACTTAAATGCTGAGAATAATCTTTAGACAGCAACTTGGCTATAGGGCAATAGTATTACAGTGCGGAAAGCCTCTTGAATGTCGGCAAGATACAATAAAATTGCTGGAGCATTTGAAACTTTAGAGTTACAGCTCCTTCTCATATATTATACCCACAATTGTCTTATTACCAATGGCTAGAAAATACTCTACAGTAGACCTACGATCATTTGACACCCTCTGATTCATAGGTATGCAGGTAATTCGGGAATTTTTTCAATTTGATTTTTTATGTGTATAAACAAACTGTCAAAAAATAACTCAAAATAAGTGACTATAATGAAACTAAAAGAAAAATTTGTGTTTAATTTTGTCATTAATAATGCCACAAGCTCATGTAAATATATCACCGATAATTCTTTTTCTATTTGCCATTTTCTAGCAGCCAGAATTTATATCCCTCATTAAAATCATGAATAGAAATCATCAGCAGTTATAATGATGAAGCATGAGTAAGAAACTATCGAATATCTGATAATTGAGATTGCACTGTACTCTTTGCTTAATTTTATCTTTGTGTTTCTTCGCAACAAAATTGATCAATTTAAAGTTTTGCATATCATTTTTTAAATTTTTGAACAACTAAATGTTATTCAATAAACTTTAATAGTAATATACCAAAAATTTAATGAAACTCGAGGTCTGTGATATATACTACATACCTGTGTTACACATATTTGGTAAGAATAAAAAGAAATTAATGAAAAAAGTGTTAAAAATAAACAAAACAGCTGTCAATTGTCCTGATTTTCTTAGAAATGCATTTTTTAAAAGAATATTTAAGCATTGTACATCAATATTATTCACCAGTATCAACAATATATGTAGGTATATCTAAAAGGAATTGTTATTGTAAATACAATAATCTAATTTCTTTTATAAAACATTTGGATTAAAATGCCTGACATTATTTTTTATATCCTAAATATGTAAAATAATTTATTACCTAAATATGCAAAATAATAAACATATTTCAAGTTAGCAAATTAACTTGTGAATTATAACTACAGCTATGATAAAAATTGAAAAATAACAATCTTTTTGAAACTATAATTAAATTAATTTTAATAGCATTATTTTAGACCATTAAAATGTAACTGTAGTTTTTGTTAATAAGGATTGTATTAGATTATATTAGATAACTGCAAACAAACAGCTACCCATTTGATAAAACCTAAATAGGCTTTCACAAATTTGTTATAATCTAGTATTAATAATCAAAACTTACATTTATTATATAAAATGATAATGAACGAATAAAAAAGTTACATTTTCTCATGCTCTTTTTTTTTTTTTTTTTTAACTTTTAATTTTCTTGCTTAGATCCTGAGCTTCCTAGTATATTTTTAATTTATATAATTAAAAGTAATATTTAAACTATCCATTCTACTTTGTTATGCTGATTTACTATAGTTTAACAAAGTAATGCTTACATTTACACTGTTTAACTATTATGACAATTAATACATAACTATTATTGGCTCATCATTTTACATAAATAGTGCTATGAAATTATCGTAATGTATGTGCTGTCTTTAGAAATGTCACAACAAAACCTCAAAAAATGCTAAAATTTTTAAAATTTAAAAAAATAAATAAAAAAACCTTAACTCAATGTTAAGAACAATAGAGTAGAATTTTAAAATATACAACATTGTCAAATCTTTAAAAATGTTAGTAATATTTAACAATTATATTAAACAAATTGAAATGTAGACCAGCACACAAAACAGTTTTAAATTTATTAACATTCAAGTAAAAGTTATATGAGCAAGAAATTTATTAACATAGAGAACTTACATAACAAGAATAATATATATTACATAATAGGAAACACAATAAAACTTACACACATTAATGCTCAACTTAAAATTTGTCTAAAATTTTTTTCTTAAGTTTTCTTTTTTCCTGAGAATTTGATTTAAAAAACACTTTTTGATAAAACAGTTGTCTAATCAAGTGGAAAGAAATTTTAAATATCTAGTAACAAATTCATTATCTATTTCATCCAAAAAGACCTGAATACAATACGAAGATAACTCTGAATATTTTATACAATATTACTAAATTAGAGCCAAGTATATATTATGTTATTATAAATATACACATCAACAACTTTATCACCACTAAAATTCCGTTAAATGTAAACATTAAACATTTAGAGCACTTGACAAGAACATAAAGAAAAACAAAGATCGTAAGAAAGAAAAGAAAAGTTCTCTGTGGATAATATCTGATTACAGGTACAAAGAATAAAGTTTTCTTCGTTTTTTTATGCGTCTGAAAGATTTTTTTTAACCCTTATTATTGGAACAGAAGTTTTGAGATTTATGATCAGAAATTATGAAGTCATAAACAAAACTGATAGAAGAGAATCGTATTACCAAAGACAGTACACAACAAACACAGTGATTCATTATAACTTTAGAATTTTAATTTATCATAAAAAGAATGTTAATTATGTGAGGCTTTAACAAATGCACAATTATTTAAAGAATCTAAATTGTTATAAAAACAGAAGCGAGACAAAATTATAAACATCATAGTGAAACAAAGTTTTAACAATTTAAACAAACAAAATTTACTACTCACAGATAAATAATCGTCGATCGGCTTTGAATTTGAAGCACTACATTTCTAGGGCACGAAAGTTTTCAATGAATTTAGTTGTTACTATCAAAAACGGAGAATCTAGATGACTCATAATTACAAATTTAGCATTGCTTCCATGAATTTTCGTGCAACTTTCTTTTCTAACTGTCAGCGATGTTTACCATTGGTCATTCAAAAGTGTTACGTCATAAAATGTGTTTTCCCCCAAACAAGAGCGTTTAAGATTTAAAATTTTGATTTAATTATTAATTTGAATTAGATCTGGCTGAATATTAAGTTTTACAGATTTTGTGACTTAATAAGAGTATAAAACTTGAGTGATAATGTGGTCAAAAAGTGATTACGTAAAACTCAATCAATACGAGCGGGAAAATTGAAGAAAATGCCTGTGGGTAGGGAAATTGTAATTTAGGTCGAAAGGGAAATCCTTATAAAAATGGTATTTCTTCTGTAAAGATACGAGTCAAGAGAATAAATTTTTGCTTGCGTAGGCAGAAGATGGATGTATAAATAATTATAATAATAAATTATAGCAATCTGAAGTTTCAACAATAATTAAAAGAAATTGAAATTTTGATCTCGAAATGAAAATTGGATTTTAAAATTAATTAAAATAAATAGAGAAGATAATTATTATGGTTTTTTGTTTTCAGTTTATGGTTTTTGTTTAATATAAATTTTATTTTTCAATTTCAGTGCGAGAGAAAAAAAAAATTTTGAAATGAATTCATAGACAATCTTTTAAAATATTTCTCCATGATTTTAAGTATTTGAAAGGTCAAAGGAAATTATTATCATGATTTTAGAAGAGAACTTCGAATTTGAGTTAGTATTTTATTATAACTCCTTAAAATCTATTATTGATATATTAATGTAAAAAATTAAAAACCAGTTCGAATTTTTTATTTATTTATTTTTTTGGTTTAGCTTGCAAACATAAATTTTTAACTTAAAAAAAAGAAGAAAAAATGATTAAAAATAATCAAATTAAAGGATAAATTTTGGAAAATTGCAAATTGCCGATATTTTTCTTAGATTTTCGACACAATAACCGTAGGAAAATGTTGACGTAGACGTAAAGTATGCAAAATAAAATTTAAAAAAAATGAAACACCTTAATAACTTTCGATTTAATGTAATTTGAATTGTTGGTAGAATAGTTTAAAGCATTGATATGCAAGATCTTATATATGCAAATTATTTAGCGCAGAAGATTTTTAAAATAGCAAAATCAGACAAAACAACGTACATTTTCTTTCTGGATTTAAGACCTTAAATATATGGTGGGTTAAATATTTTACAATCTGGAAAATGTGGTTTCAATAGGGCTAGGCAGGAAAATGGTTTAAAATTTTGGGCCCCATAATGTTAGTTTCTCTGTATGCGCATTTCTCCTAACCTCACGGAACTAATGAAATAAATCAAAACGTTTTTGAAAAAAAAAAAAAAAAAAACTGTTTATTAAGTGTGTGAAATAAAAGACATGCTGTATCACCACGTGGAAAATTATTTTAATGCAGTGTAGTGTGATCACGATTATCCGAGTTAATGTGAACCACTTGGATAACTGAAAAAACTCGGTTAAAGCGAAGAGTATAAAAAAGGAAAGAAAAAGAGTAGATATAAATGTAATATGTTTAACAAATATAAAATTTGTTCGAGAACACCGCATACAATTCATATTATTATTAAAAAGCTTACTTAAAAGCACTTAAAGAGAATACTTTATTAGAATTAAAGAGTTTACTTAAATAAGTCCTTAATCGTTTTTTGTTTTACATTACTTTTCTTTTACATTACAACAGCAATGTTTTGCCATTTGGGGGGGGGGGGGGTTAANGGGGGGGGGGGGGGTTAACAGGAAGGCTCGTGTAGCCTCTTCTTATTGTTCTATATATTCAATAGCACTCTCAATAGCTTATAGTCCGTCTGTATGAGAGATTTCTATATGTTGATTTTTCATTGTCACTGTTTTCATCATCTTCGCTAGATTCATTTTCATTATTGACGATATTAACGATCGTATCATCGGTAATCTCGTATTGTTCGTCAGCTTGCTTCCCGGAGTGTTTGGAAGATAAAATTCAGAATTTTTTTCGGCGGTAATTTTGAAAATAAAAAATAAACTTAAAAAAAAAAAATCTTGAAATATTTAATAGCTCGGTTTAAGCGAAAACTCGGATAATCGGGACTCCACGATAATTATCTAATACTTTTTATTATTTAATTTTCTATTGGTCGAAAAATGTTGAATTGTAAGGTACTCAAATTTTTATATCAATTTAATTTCATGTGAAAAAATCTGAAATTTGAAAGAAATTTGTTTAATAGCTTTTGAGAAATAAAAACTTAAAAATATGACAATTTTTGACTGCAATCTGGATAATATGGGATTAAAACGGAGAGCGGCCGAAAATTTTAGGCTCTCAATATTAATCTTTTTTTTTATGTAGCGTATTTCTCTGTATCTCTATTATTTATGATAGTTAAATAATTTTTAAACAAAATTATGAAACTTGTTTATCTAAAGATAATTCTACTTAAAAGATAAATTTTTAAAAGTAGTATTTTCATTATTCATTTTAATAATGGTCAAAAAGTTCCTGCATCATTTTTATAATGTAATTTTAAACAATAAAATCCAAACTATGAACAGAATCTGATAGATAGTTCTCGAGGTATGAACATTTTAAAAATGCTCCTTTTTTAAATATTATTTAGTGAGAAAAAAGTGAAATCAGCTTTAAGGAGTTCAAAAGTTCCAACTTATTTTTTGCCTACATTATTGGGATAACATTTTCCACAACCTTATATTTTCCAGGTTGAGGCTAGACCCTATATTTTGAAGGTCAGGAATATAAAAATCAGGAATGAAAAAAGATACATTTGTTTATTTAGAGAAAGTACGTTTTTGTGTCTAATTTCGTACTAATTGTCAAAACACATTAATTATCATATTTAAATTTATCCTATGGAACCATCTCAGCATGCGACAATCTGATTACTAGATCAAAAGTAACTTGATTAAAAAACTTCATTAGCTTCAAAAATATACAAATTAGAAATAACAGTCAACGTTCAGGCGCTCAAAAAAAGGAGTCTATTTTCAAGATTTGCCAGACGTTATGGGAAGAAATAAAAGTGATTTCAGATATAAAACGTAAAGTTGTCAATGAGAAACCGGAAAGTCAAGGTTAGAAACAAAACTAGAAAAACGGCAGTAGCCGAGAGAGAAAAAAAAATGTAAAACAGATCAAGAAAGAAGTGGGGCAATTCAGAGTAAAATGCATTTCTATGCCTTATGGGGAGCTGATAAGGAACTAAGGTCGTTAACAAGGGAATCACAATTTATATGAATGAAATAAGATTCCAGGGCTTCAAGATGAGCTGATGTGACTGGGGTGGAAATAGTTTTGGGATTGCTGAAATTAAATGTGTGCCCACGATTGCAACAATGTGCAGCAATTAATGATTTCTTGTCTTCATGACAATGGACATTTTCTTGCGAGTCTTAAAAATGGTCGCCCATCTTTGAGCGCTTGAAACACGTCTATTGTTATTTCCAACTTGTATATTTTTGAAGTGAATGAGGTTTTTAATCAAGTAATATCTTACATCTTCAGTCTCTTGGAATTATTTATTTAATGGATCAAAAGTTATTCATGCGTTACGTAATTTATAAATTTATTTTGTTTTGTTTTCTGCGCATTGTACATGAGACCAGTATCGAAGTGGAAAAGAGAATATTTCAGTGGAGGAACACAAAAATTCCAGCATTTTATTTACATCCTGTTCCTTTAAAAGAACATGAAGGAAAAAATTGTTTTTCGAGCTAAACTTGATGATACGTAACCACCTTTAAGAAAAAGTTTTTTATTATTTTTGTTATTTTTATTTTCTATTTATTTTAAATATATAATATTGTTTAACGCAAAATAAATAAATTTAAAAAAAAACAGTTAAAAAATAGCAGCAGCAAGAAATGTTTCTTTTACGACTTTTAACTACCTTCACAGGATACATTTTTTCAGTTGATAAACAGAGTTCGCACGCACCCCGGAAATTTAAAAAAAAAAGAAAAAAATTCTTGTGAAGGAGCCAGTAATTTCTTAGCATTAGCTTTCTCTTTAGATTAGAAAATTTAAATCCACAGTTGAAGAATCAAGATATTCCTACTAACAGTTATTTAAATGTTCTGGTAGTTACAATTTGAATAAAATACAATTTTTCATTCCAATATTCACACAATATGTTAAAAAAAAAAAAAAAATCAAACTTGAAGTCATGCAGTCCTACTATGACGTCACAGAAGGTAAGATTAGTGTAAATCAGTGTTTCTCAAACTTATGATCTTTGTGTACCCTTTTTAAATTTTTCGTAACGCTGTGTACCACTAATACAAAAATGAATGATTTTTTTAAAAATATCTTTATTTTCCTTTTTTTTTTCTAAGTTTATTTGCATCAGTGAGAAGGATGATATTGTTTTTGCTGTGATGATAACATCTGCTGTGATAAAAAAAATTGCACTAAAGTTAAAAATCACAGCTGGCTGTTGACACCACTAATTATTAACTGTTAACTCTTCAAAAAATAGCCAATAGAAAAATACGTAATCTTAGATTTTCGTAGCTAGCTTTGTTTTTAAATAAAAGTTTTTGAAAATTTTGTTGTTGCAAGATATTTCGCATGTACCCCCGCTAAACTGTTCCCGTACCCCTGGAGGTACGCTTACCACACTTTGGGAAACATTGGTGTAAATTAAGGCTCCCATACTATATAATTCAAGGACTCTAGTGTAAATCAATGCATTTGTATCATCCAGAGGAAGTTATAAATGCCTCTTATTGTATTGCTCATCTGCTGATAATAGAGAGAACCACTGTCAGGAATAAAGGGAACTAGTATCACTTTTTCAATTTTTCAGGCTCATACGGACCCTGATATGGTTCGTAATATTACTTTGTGACTCCTCATATGTATTAAATTATGTATCAATCAATATACACCGAAGAACCATTACATTATGACCACCCTCCATCTAACAATGAGCTCGCTCAGGTTTTCATCTTTTCTCGCCCAAAAACAATGTTACCATAGGGCACATTAGGACCCATAATCCTCATAGAACAATCCTTGATGTCTGTAAGTTACTTGAACATAGTTGCAGATCAGGTTCACCCGTTCATGACAACGGTTTTTCCTGCAGGGGATGGTGTTTACCAACAGGATAATGCACCATGTCATAAGGGTCGAATTGTCTAGGAACATTCCAGTGACTTTTAAGTAATGTCTTGGCCCCCAAATTCACCTGACCTTAATCCAATAGTGCATTAGTGGTCCTACTTGGAAAACCAAATTCGTTTTGCCATGCTACCCCCTCGCAATGTGAGGGAATTGCAGGACCAGTTGGTGAGCGCTTGGTACCAGATACCTCAGACTACCTTTCAGCACTTTGTGGAATCAATGCCACGGTGGGTGCTAGCAGTTTTGAGGGCTAAAGGTGGTCCTACATGTTATTAGCAGGGTGGTAATAATGTAATGGCTCTTCGGTGTAAATAATATGCATAATAAATAATATGTATAAATTATAAATTAAGTATATTCATTAGGCATGACCGATGAGGATGAGTAAAGTGCAAAGTTCTCTTGGCTTCCTTGATTTTACTTTCAAATGGGCATAAAAAAAATATTTTTGAAAATTTTGTAACGGAACATGCTCTAACTCTCCGCACTGAAAATAACCGAAAACGTATAGTCATGGTTTTTCATTCTAATAGGATTTATTAAGAGAGAATTGTCTCCGGATTACACCAAGGAACAAATTTTTTGCTGCATTTATACAAATACTTAATCTTGCCTAATTCGGGTGTTGGGATTTCAAGTCTAAAATTAGTTTTGCTCCTAAAGCAGCAGATTTTTTTTTGTAAATGACATTTCAAATCCATTTTTTGTTGAAATGTTCAAGTTTCAAATCGTTATATTTTTAAGGGATCTCGTAAATATTGTGATAAGCTTAAGTTAAAATTTAGTTTCGAGTTAGGATTCATCATCAAGAATAAAATTGCAAAGAAATCCATACTTAGATATATCGTTGTATGCGGCTAGAGGCGATTCCTTGTTACGACCTGTTTAGAAACACTCGAAGAAACAGTTTGAAATAGGGAAAACTCCCCTAGCGTCATATGACGAGACTTCCGGACATGGTTTACTATGTAATTTCAACCCAGATGATGTGCTGTAACTCCCTTTGAAGTTTGTTTGTTGCAACGTTTACGCGACCCCCTTTTACATGTAATGTTTTGAATTTTATATATTTTTACAAAAATAGACTTACAATTTCATTTAAAAAAATTATGATAATAACTGGAGCGAGAATCAGCGATACGAAATTGTGAAATCAGCGATACGAAAGTATCTAAGATTCGTTAAAAAGTTTTATGAAACGAAAAACAAACGAAACAAAAGAAGAAAAATTGACTCTTTGTGTTATTACTACACTGGTGTTTTCGGGGGTCTTACTGCAAGTTTTTTGAATCCCTGTCAAAAAGGAAGTAAAGAAAATAGACGCATGTAATGGTCCAAAAGACGAGGAAAAAGAAATGATAAAAACCTGACGAATTAATATTGAGGAAGTTGGAATTGAAAATATCAAAATCAGTTTGGCTGTCGAATAAAAATTGAAGGCTTTTCATAATATGGAATTACAATTATTTTATTTTTTAATTTTTTTTTCAAACCTCGCTTTTTTAATTAATGACTTATCAAGTTTCGATTATGCGTTTTCTCTTTTAAACATTCTAATGAGTATCTTACCTAATTTTTGATAAGGAATTTCATGTAGTTTCATGTAGTTTGATCCTCGGATTGGTAACGGAAAAAATCCTTCACGCAGGCTGAAGAAGGAAAGATAACCTTGTCTTAAGAATTTTTATTTACATATTATGTCGAAATCAAAAGTTGCCGTTTCTTTGTTTAATAAGATAACAATAACTCCAACACCAACGGCTTCTGTAATTTAATGTCAGTAGGACTCTTTAATCAAAGAACATTTTGGAACATAATTAAATTTATTAAAATTCTGTCACATTAAATATCATCTTTCAATTCATTTTGCTTGATGATAAATAGTGATTGAAAGTAAGTTTACGCTCAAGTTTTTTTAACTGAAATACTTTTTATTTATTTATTTTTTGAAATTTTATGTAGAGAGGTGCACATAGTTACTGGACACACTTTCAAAGTTTAGAAAAAATTTTAAAATTATTTGACATAATTTTTTGGTTTTAAACAACACATATTCGAAATTCACATTTAGTGGGCTCTGCAATAGTTCACCGTTTTTAGGACGCAAAATCCTTCTTATGCATGAGTCCAAGACACTGGAAAAAAGTTTAGTGTATTAGTTGCCTTCCTTTTTGGTGTAGAGGTAAACTAAGATTTTTTATACTACAAGTAGTCAAATTTTTTATTGTTACAGCATTATTTATTTATTTTTTCTGTGGTTTATTGACAACACATATTTTCAAGTGCGTTAGAATCAGTGTAGAGCTTCAATAGAGAAATATTTTTTTAAAAAAGAAGTAAATTTTTAGCAATACATTAGCAATAATTTTTTTTTAAATAATTGTTATTTTGCCAATTATTATATATTTTTTTTGCACGATAACTACAGTTTTGTACTTAAAAATTTATTTATTTTATTCCAAACACAAAATTGGTGGCAGTTGTACACCAAAATCTTTTATAATATTACATATTATAATAACATTATATACTATAATAGTAGATATGTATTATAATAACATTAAGCTGAGAGAAACAGTGTTTGAGAAATATTATAGCTTTAAAGGATTCCACCCTCCGCTCCGGATATTTAAATCAAAAAAATTATGCAGTTAGGTATTTCGGATAAATATACTAATGCACAAGGCCCCAAAAATGGCATTAAAAAAAAAAAAAAAAAAAAAAAAAAAAAAAAAAAAAAANAAAAAAAAAAAAAAAAAAAACGGACTACTAACGGAATGATTTTTGATTTAATGATCGGATCTTCACGTTTTAGGGACTCCATCTTAATCGTTCAAGGGGGTGACCTCAAATACGCTAATTAATTAGTGCAGACGATATTTTAAGTTACGAAAGTAGGCAAAATTCGATTTCTCAGGAATTATTCAACCGATTAACCAAATTTTGTATCTTGCCATGTCAACTTAGATACTTTAAAATAATGTAAAAAATTGTATGCATTATAATTAAAATTTTTTTCGAATATTAATAAATAAAATAACAGCAAATAATAAATCTTTACTGAAATTTATTTTCTGTATTTAATTATCGTTGGTTAAAATAATTTTATAATTGTGAGCAAAAAATTTTCAATTCGCCTAAAAAGTTCTCGAGTGCTGGCGAATTATGCAAAAAGTAAAATTAGCATTAAGGAGTCCAAAATTTCGATTGCTAGTACGTTTTTCAGTCTGATTTCTTAACTTAAAATATCGTCTGCACTAATTAATTAACATATTTGATGTCACCTCTTCAAACCTTTAAGATTGAGCCCAAGAATGTGATCTGTGGAAAAAAAAAGTACTTTTATTCAGAGAAAGTACGTTTTGTGTCCGATTTCGTAATCTAAAATATCGTGATTAGGTCAAAAGTTATTTATGGTTATCAGGTTTCTTCTGCCGCACCGTACATTTGTCTGTTTATAGATTTCTCAAGATTTATTTATTAAATTGTTTAAGCCGGGTAAACCGATTTCGAATATATATATTTATCTATCTATCTATCTATCTATCTATCTATCTATATATATATATATATATGTTCAAAATGAAGAATAAAACAAAGAAAAATAATAGACATATGAAGGGAAAAAAAAGGGGGGGGGGAAATAATAAGCAAAAAAATTACAAACAACAGTTAAAAAAAAAAAGGATTAAATTTTATTTAAAAAACCGGAAAAAAAGCTATAATCTTTTCTTCAGATACAATCTTTTTTTTTTAAACTGTTGTTTGTAATTTTTTTGCTTATTATTTCCCCCCCTTTTTTTTTCCTTCATATGTCTATTATTTTTCTTTGTTTTATTCTTCATTTTGAACATATCTAATGAGTTCTGTTTACTTGCAGCTTAAGCGCATTAAATGAAACTTATTGTTTTTCTTAATCACACCCGTC
>NC_092211.1:25642396-25666376 GCF_043381705.1 Parasteatoda tepidariorum | reverse complement strand
TGTCTGTAATCTTCCTTTGTTTTATCTTCATTTTGAATATATATATATATATATATATACAAATAAAGAAACAAATAAATGTATAACACTTATTTAACCTTCTTGAAATTCTTATTGCAAAATTGTACTGGTGCCATCTTATCAGGGGGCAGAAAAAACGTGGAAGTTTTAAATAAAGCCAGCTTTATGATACTATTTTGATCGGGCAATAACCTTTTATTTTTCATGTTTCAAATAATCTGTCAAATAGGGTAGATATCCATCATCAGTTTATTTGTGAAATTAAATGAAGATGCGATCACAAGCATATTCTGTATCCCCTCTGTAACTGATGTTACAGTTCAGCTGGAGTGTTTTAGGTAATGAAATAATATTAGAAAATTCACAAGAAAAGCAATGTTTGATATTTTTATGCCTAGAAAAAAGAATTGCCATATAAAAATATGAATTCAGAAAGAAAGAAATAATTTTATTAAAAATATATTCATAAAAACAAACTTAAAAGACATAACTTTTTTTTCCAGAGCATTTTTATAGCAATAAAATAATTTTCGCACTTCGTTTTTTCTGCCATAAATAATTTGTCAGTATTTGTATAATAGTACAAATTCATGGTGCTCTAGTTTTACTGATTAAACATAAATTCTAATGATTAATAAATTGTAAATTTATTTTTTATTGTTTCAGTTTGTATTGGTCTTGTTAATTATGTTCTGGAAAATTTAAATTGTTAAGAAACATGCTTGCAGAAAAATTCTGAGGTAGGTCTGCGTCTAAAGTGTCCAGATCCATACTGTCCAATTTCAATATCATGTCATTATCGACATCAGACTGAACATTTTCTTCGTTAGATGATTCTGAAGTTGGCCTCATTTGATACTCGTCCGGCGATGATTCTAAAATCGTCATCATTTGATCCTTGACTGGTGCCGTTATTGGTTTCGAGGCAGGCATCATTTGATGATTGATGGTTGGTATCATTGATTCCGGCGAAGGAATAACTGATGAATAGTTATGATCTGTAGGAGAAATTGTAACGTAGGTCGAATATGCTTGTGGTGAATGGGCCGACGTTGAGATATTAGTACGTTCAAGTTCTGGAGATAATACTGATGCTCCATAAGATTCTGATGCAAAAAATGCAGGCGCTTGTGCTATATGCGTGGAACTTGAGGCACTTACGGGAATTGATTGAAATACTGCTCCTCTAGAAGATTCTGAGGCAAAAAATGTTGGTACTTGCGATAGATTTGAACAAGTAGGGACAGATACAGGTACTGGAGGGAATGCCGATGCTCCAGAAGATTCAGATGCAAAAAATATTGGAGTTCCAGCAAATGCATCAGCAGAACCAGGAGCACCACTAACTGCAAAAAGAAAACAAAGCAATGAGAAATGTTTAAATGACACCAGAAATTTACTAAAAACAAACAATATTACCTTAAAAACCTCCAAAAATTTTACCTTAAGATTTGGAACATACCATGAAAACCAATTTCAATCTAATTTAAGACTTTTAAAATTTCTGCATTTTAACCCTCAACACATCATGCTCCAGATCGATCACATTTGTATAACGTTAGCTTACAGATTACATATATAAAATATTAAAAAGTCTAGCTTTTTTGTAAGGCTGCCTCTTGGATCAAAGATAACGTTTTATTTTAAAAATGCTAAAATTTTCTTAATTAAATCGAGAATTTCCCGTAAGATTTAAAGTATATCAATGAAGGTATCGAAAACCAGTTTCTTAATTAATTATAAACCTTTCATAACTCTTATATCTGAATTGGCACCGCTTGAAATGAATCTAAAACTTTTGCATTTAAACCTTTAACTAAATCCTCAAATAGATATAGCATTCATTTTGTATTGGTCTACAGATTAGGCAGATCAAAAATTTCACGAAATGTTTAAAAAGTATTGAAATAACCACAATTTTCGTGACGCTGTCCCTGGGACTATAATATCAAAATAATTTTTATTTTAGTAAATTAACAGATTCAAACAATGAGGCTGAACTATATCTGTTTTTCACTAACAGATGTAGTTCAGCCTCATTGGTAAAATGTCAACAACAGTTCATCTATTGTTTGCTTTTTTTCTGGTTGCTAAAGACCAAATTAACTTACAAGTGAAAGGCGAGTATGGTAAAATATGTTTAAGTGGTGCCACCTTGAACTGAAATTAAGTATTTAAAAAATCTATCTCTTATTTATGGTAATACACAGCTATAAGCTTGCCAGATGCATCGTAAAACTTTTACTAAATTTCTATAAACCTTTATTACAATATTTACAAGTTATAAAGTGATCCACTTCTATTCTTAACCTTCTCTATCAAACATAAACTGATAAACTGTTGCCATTCGAATTCATATAAGTATTAAACTAATGAATAAAATATTACAGATTATGAAGGATGACGTCATTACAAATTCTTTACGCGACAAAGCTAATCCAAAGAGCTCGTAGCACTCTTCTACAAAATACAACCTATCTCTATAACTTCTACAGTATCTGCAACTTGTATTTTGCTTTGAATTTGTATTTTTTTTTTTTTTTTTGGCTGACGTCTTACCTGATGAAGTTCCAGCTCTAAGACTATTTGTTGATTGTCTGGATAATCGAGGAATTCCAATTGCCATTTGACGTTCTGAAACGATGGTTATAATATATTTATAAAGAAAATAAAATAAAAAAATCTTTGAGTATAGTATTTTGTTATTCTTTGTCATATTATTGTAGGTTTACCTTGTGGAATGGAACCTCCACTCAGAATATTCCCTTGAAAAAGCCTCTCAAGATCAATGCGTTCTTTGACTTTTTTCCTTTTACATGCAATACCATCTGGATCTGAAAAATATTAACAAGACTCGCTGAGTAATTGTGAAAAATTTTTGTTAAAATTTTAATTTTTAAACACTAGATTTTTGTAAATGAATCCATGCATCTTTTTTTCAAACTATCCACACTCAATCAAAGTGAGGTTTTAAAATGTTGACTTTATATATAAATGTATAATAATTTATTTTTTAAAAATTTTTTGCGCATCTTTTTTTACAAATTATTACATATAATTTATGTAACGTATATGCACTATATTAATCAACTCAATTATATTTTAAATTGATTATTTGAAAAAATCATTCGCAGATAAAAATTTATATCACTCCGAAATTATAAAAACCCAAATAAATTAAAAATAAACAGGTCTGTAAGCAATTTAAAGTCATTATTTTTTTTATTGAAAAAATCAATGAACTAATTTCAGTTGTTGCTTCTTCTAAACTATTCAACAAATTTATTTGATTTTCATTCTAGGAACATAAGATTTAATAGATCAACATGATGTAAAATTTGTATTATACAAAAGGATAATTACAAAATTAGAAAATCTATCACAACAACAAATTATGAAGATTTTTTTCTTCATGGAATCAAATTTTTATATGCTTACAGCTTAAAGTTTTGATAGTTGCCTTGATTAAACTATTAGGAACACTTTTATCGAATAACTTCCAGGAAGATTAAGAACAAAGAATATTACATCAAACTAAAAAGGAATTGCTAAAGAATTGGTAAACATATTATTACTTCTAAATTATTTATTTATTTATTTAAATTTGTTTCCTTAAACGAATTCCAAAGTTCGGCCTTTAATTTTGAGTGAAAGAATTAAGTTCGTATTGGAGAAAGAACGCATGAAAAGGATTTTTAATAACAAGCAACGGAAGCTGTTAAATTTGGGAGTAAATCGGATAAAAATTGATGAAATTATTTTATGATAGTATTGCGGCTTAGCAAGAAAAGAAAGTGCACTTAGTGATAAACGCAAATAAATTCTAACTTTGCTAGTACAATGCTCAAAAAAAAAAAAAAAATGACCACCCTGAATAACTTTTGATTTAATGATCATACACATTTACTTCACATTTTAGGACTTAATGGTTGAGAGGGCGACTTCAAATATGCTAATTAATTAATTAGTGCAGATGATATTTTAAGGTACGAAATCAGACACAAAAGGTGCCTTCTCTAAAACATACCCTTTTTTCAATGGATTCCAATTTCTGATCCCCAAAATAAAGGGGGTGGCCGCAATCTGTGAAATATGGTTTTCATAGTTTGGTCAAGTCCTCATATTTTGTCATATCTCCAGAACTTTTCGAGCGAATTGAAAATGTTTTGCACACTATTACAAAACTCTCTTAACCAAAGATAATTCTGTACAGAAATAATTTTAGTACATATTTATCATCTATTCAATAAGAGACGAAAAAATTTTGAATTGTAAGGTCAACAATTTTTTACGCTATTTTAAAGTATGTAATTTTATTTGGCAAAATAGAAAATGCGAGCGAAATCGGTTGAATAATTTTTGCGAAGTCGAATTTTAAATATTCATGTGTATATATGAAGAAGATTTCAAGATATTGGGTTTCTTTATATTCCATTTCCACTGGATGTGATTTTTTTCGCATGCGAATCGAAGTCGAATCGAGAACCTGTTTGGCGGTTTTTTCACGGATATACATTTTTCTCTAATCAGATTCTCATTCACATGCGTAAGAATCGGAGGCAAAGAGAATGCTCCTATACTAGGAGAAGAGACATTGAAATATTGTATAAAATTAAACTCACGTTGATAGGTATAACAGTTTAACTTTCAGTATTCAGATTTTTTTGTGTCAAAAGTACAGTTTTGTGTTTAAATCTATTTTCGGATCTGACATAACGATTCAATTGAAAAATTATTTCCCCCATATATTTTTGCACTAAATTGAAAGAAGCCGAAACAAATTTGACAAATTTAATATTAAAAAAGAAGCTTTTACGTACAAAAAGTACAGTCTTGTAATACCTATGGATGGTTGATCGTGTAAAGCGAAGAACAGATGGTTCTAGGGGTAGAAATTTCTCCTAAGACTTTCGGGTTTTCAATTTGGATTAATTTTTATGCTTAAGCCTGAAAAAGCGTGCCATCCAATATTATTATAAAGTGTTTATCGTAGAACGCTTTTTTCCCCATTTAAATTTCAGCGAAACAAATTGCAAATGAATTCGGAAGACTCCGCAGCATGCTATGATGTTATACAAAAAATAATAAACTGCTATATTATACACTAATAAAGTCAGAAAGGGTTATCTGATAACGCTCTGATAATGTTCTGATAACGCTCAACAAATGGCTAATGGCCTTCATAATATGGCCTTGCACTTTATGTTGTGACATTAACTTTCTTAAATTTGTCTTAGGCTGATGAGCTGTTAGCATTTATAATTTACAGCAAACTCTTATGAACAGTATAACAACATGTAAACTTCCTAGAGTATTAGAGTACTTCCTAGAGACGTGTAAACTTCCGGTTTTAGGAAGTTTGTTATTGTTTACATTCATTCAACCATCCATTTACACGTTTAAAATTACTACGCAGCCATTTGAAATACAGTTTATCGTGCAGTTTTTTTATGCAACATCAAATAAAAACAAAAGCTGTTATATTTTCACGTGATTTCTTTATTATAAATTATTGAATTGGGTACTTGCAACTCGAAAGAAAGTGAAATGCCTAATCATGTAAGATTTAAACTTATAAGTAATTGGATGCCTGTAAATGACGACACGTGTGTGGGTCGAACCTGATCGATTTCTGAATCGAAAAATTTCGTGATTTACCTACAATGACATCCCTTACAGCTATTCAATTGCCTTATCACGCATTGTGAAGCCATGAGTGAGGACGACCAAGCTAGTCACCAGAGGCAACTTCCACTTAATTGAATGTTATTAGAAGAGATTTTAAGCCCAGTGAACCAGTCTTTTTTATGTATTAAATAAATTCATTGTGTGTTGTTGTTTACAATCCCAGCTGGGATAGCGGAACTATACCAGACCCATGAGGCCGTGAGTCTTCAAAAAATCGAGGAAAAGGAGAGGTCTCTCAAGAACCTCTTCCATGGTGAAATCCAGGCAATCATGGTGAGGACTAGCCTTGCTGGGGTTGCACTTTTTACAAGTTGGAAAAAGTTTAATTTGTCCACTGAAAGTGAAACCAATTCATTGTGTTTAGGTCAGCAGTAAAATTAACAAGTTTTACCTCTCTCCATTGGCAAATACTGGAATGGTCTTGGTTTCCCTTTCCTGTTCTCATCTCGAAGTTCGACGTAAACAGATACAGGCTGTTGTAGATTCTCATTATGGTAGCGAGGGATCCGGAATGAAATGGCTACTTGTTTATGAATATCGCTGGGATGAAATTCAGCAGGACTCTCCCATATTACATTGGAATCATGCACTTCATAAAACCAAATTTGTATGCTCTCTAAGCAATAAATAAATGAAAATTCATTACAAAAGTTATAGCACAATGCAGTGAACTTCAAGTTCAAATAATTTGTTGTCTATTCACAGGTGAATTTAAAAAAGGGTTGCAGTGATTACTAATTAATTTATAATTCTTTTTGTTGTTTTTGTCTCTAATGGCACTTGCCTATACCAGCAAGCCTACTTAGTGAAACCAAGCAAATTTAAGGCAGAGGGTGCGCTTCTTGCTTTTCAGTGGCGCCATCTATGGCCAAGAATATATCTTCAGTCCCATATACGTAACAGCCAGTTTACAGGGCTGACCCATTCATACATCCATTCAGTCCTCCACAGATCGTAAGTTCTAACTGAACCAGAGAACAATCAATCTCCAACGCGGTATCCCCTGGGGTATTAATTTGTTATGGGAACTTGGAGTTTCTGACTCAACAGACTTAACGCGCACCAGTCACCACTTATTACATGGCGATCCTTCGACCGGTGATCGAACTCACAATCTCTTGAACATGAGCCCAATAATTAATTTTAATTAATATAATAAAAATAGATTTACATTTCATTACATTATAAAACACATTTTTGAAATAGAAGAATAGTCAGCTCTGGGTATACGCTTTAATTTTTGTCAGAAATTACGCTATGAAGTTGGAAGTGTCTCTTAACATTTAAAAAAGAAATGTGTACATTTAAAAGCTAGAAAAACTGGAATAAGCATGAGTCTGCAAATGAGAGAGGCATACAACCGATTTGAGTAAGGCAATGTGCTTGGTAGCACCAGGCCACAAGTGTCTGACAATACAATATTTGTTGCCTCCTCTTTTACCACACTGTTAGAATTTTCATTCTAAAATTATGGTAAAATAACCGGCAGCAGTTAGTCCATCCGCTTAACAGTAAAGTTTCCGGTGAATAATATTTTTTACCTTTATGGTTTAGAAACCGTTTACAGCTTGCATGGTTATAAAACCATGAATACAAAACGATACGATTTCATTACATTATAAAACACATTTCTGAAATAGACGAATAGTTAGTTCTGGGTATATGCTTTAATTTTCGTCTGAAATTACGTTATAAAATTGGAAGTGTCTCTTAACATTTAAAAAAGAAATGTGTTCATTGAAAAGCTAGAAAAACTGGAATAAGCGTGAGTCCGCAAATGAGAGAGGCATATAACCAATTTGAGTAAGGCAATGCGCTTTATAGCACAACCAATTTGAGTAAGGCATATATTTTTTACTTTTATTTGAGTAAGGCATAGTATTTTTTACTTTTATGGTTTTAAAACCGTTTACAACTTGTATGGTTATAAAACCATGACTACAAAACGATACGGTTTTGTAACCATTTATAACTAGCATGGTTTCAAAACCATAAAAAAGAAATTTAACAAGACATAGGACTAGGTTTTTCGTTAGGTAATAGACTCTGGAAAGTCAAGGACACAGGTAACTCTTTTCATGTGTTGTTGGGAGTGGAGGAAATATTGTAGTGTCTCCAGTTTTGTCGGTCATGAGACTGATAGATTAGCACTCTCAGCTATAATATAGTTATTATATATATAGTTACTTAGCNTGCTGTCAATTCATCGGAGAATTTAAAAAAGGGCTGTAGTGTTTTCTAATTAATTTATAATTGTTATTGTTGTTTCTATTAACACTTGCCTACACCAGCAAGCCTGCTTTGTGAAACCAAGCGAATTTAAGGCAGAGGGTGCGCTTCTTGTTTTTCGGTGGTGCCATCTATGGCCAAGAATATATCTTCAGCCACACACACGTAACAGCCTGTTTACAGGACTGGCCCATTCATACATCCATTAATTCATCCACAGATCGTAAGTTTTAACTGAACCAGAGAACGATCAATCTCCAACGCGGTATCCCCTGAGGTATTGATTTGTTATGGGAACTTGGACTTTCTAACTCAACATACTTAACGCGCACCAGTCACCACTTATTACATGGCGATTCTTAGACCAGCGGTGATCGAACTCACAATCTCTTGAACATGACCCCAATAATTAATTTTAATTAATATAATAAAAATAGATTTACATTTTATTACATTATAAAACACATTTCTGAAATAGAAGAATAGTCAGCTCTGGGTATACGCTTTAATTTTTGTCAGAAATTACGCTATGAAGTTGGAAGTGTCTCTTAATATTTAAAAAAAAATGTGTACATTAAAAAGCTAGAAAAACTAGAATAAGCGTAGTCTGCAAATGAGAGAGGCATACAACCGATTTGAGTAAGGCAATGCGCTTGGTAGCACCAGGCCACAAGTGTCTGATAATACAATGTTTGTCGTCTCCTTTTTTACCACACTGCTAGAATTTTCATTCTAAAATTATGGTAAAATAACCGGCAGCAGTCAGCCCATCCGATTAACCGTAAAGTTTCCGGTAAATAATATTTTTTACCTTTATGGTTTTGAAACCGTTTACAACTTGTGTGGTTATAAAACCATGAATACAAAACGATGCGGTTTTGTAACCATTTATAACTAGCGTGGTTTCAAAATCATAAAAAAGATATTTAACAAGACATAGGAGCTAGGCTTTTCGCTAGGTAATAGGCTCTGGAAAGTCAAGGACTCAGGTAACTCTTCATGTGTTGTTGGGAGTGGAGGAAATATTGTGGTGTCTCCAGTTTTGTCGGTCATGAGACTGATAGATTAGCACTCTCAGCTGTAATATAGTTATTATATATATAGTTACTTAGCTATAATATATTATACTGCTTCAAGAAACAACGTGACTTCATTAAGTGGGATGAAATTCTGGTTGCTTAACAGCATTAGGTGAAAGCAGTTAATAAATAGTCTTTCTACAGTTAGCAGTTTGATTATCACCTTATTTACGGTTACTTGACAGTTTTGTTTGAATTTGGTAAAATAGCAAATAAATAAATTGTTATTTAACTATTTTTTCAGAGACATTTCTAACAGTGCAAAATTATAAACAATATTTATGTGAACTAATTTAGAGAAACAGCAATTAATTTTGCTTAGTAATCATGACAATGCATTGCAAAATTTTTTTATTCCCATATATTTTTATAAAGAAATATACTTGGAATTTCGAAAGTAGTTCAGTTACCTTTAGGAACACGGTCACAAAGAAGTATAACTTCAGTTCCACCAGTTGCAGGAGCTGAATAATGACTAAATTTCATGATAGTCAAATCCGATATGGATTCTGTGAATGATAAAATTTTAATGAGAAAAAACATAAGAATAATTAATGAATTAAAATTAAACCAGAATTTTCTTACTTCTATCATAAATTGGTTCAGAAACAACTGGAGGGACTCGTATCTTATATTTGCCTTCTGAATCTTTAAGAAGTACTTGAAAACATAAACGCAAAATATTCAAATCAATATCCTTCGTATAATCAAATCCAGCTAAATTGAATAAAATACCCTTCGTTATTTCAATTCTGAAAGTATGTATTAAGAATAAACAAATTATGCTTACTTACTACAACTATACATTAACTAGCTATTGATGTAAAATTAAATAAATATGTTTAACAACATGTTATATAATGTTTTGATAAAGCTAGCACAATTTTTTTTTTTTTATGGAAAATCACAATACTTTACCTCATTTTTCATGCAATCGCAATAGTTGTCTAGGCACTTATTATAACAATTTCGTTTCAATTCTAGCGATATTTTATCACCAAACATATGAGTCATTAATTAATTTTTGCTTGAGAACTATTTTCGACACAAAATTTTAGTTTTGGAAATTAGTTAAAATCACTTGGTGATACGTTTTTCACTTCTATCACTTGGCACTAAGTGAAAATTCACCTGGTTCAAAGTGATTTCTCCTTATTTCTGAAACTAATAAATTTTCTTGGATATAAAATAGCACTGGAAAATTTTTTTTGTAGAATTTATATAAATATTTGATCTTGTCTTGCTTATTTCTAATTCTAGAAACGTCTTTCAGCAAAAAACGTCTTTAAAAACGTCTTTCGAAGGAATATAGCACTGGATAATATATTTTTTGTTGCATTTATATAAATACTTGATCTTGTCTTGCCTATTCCTTATTCCCGAAACTAAAAACGTCTTAGGATGGAAAAATAGCGCTTCAAAAGAATTTTTTGTTCCATTTATATAAATACTTGATCTTGCCTTGCCTATTCCTTATTCTCGAAACTAAAAACGTCTTAGGATGGAAAATAGCACTTCTAAAGAATTTTTTTGTTGCATTTATATAAATTCTTGATCTTGCCTTGCCTATTCCTTATTCTCGAAACTAAAAACGTCTTAGGTTGGAAAATAGCGCTTCAAAAATTTTTTTTTGTAGCATTTATATAAATACTTGATCTTGTCTTGCCTTGCTTATTCCTTACTCTCGAAACTAAAAACGTCTTTGAATGAAAAATAACACTGGAGAAATTTTCTTTTTGCTGCATTGATATAAATATAGTTTGCTTATAGGAAGAACTCCCCTCACCACGAAGTCTAAGATAGTCAGCTGCTATGGAAACAAGAAATAGCGCATTTCAAAGAGAAAAGCTTCTTTCTCGTCTGATTCCCCAGTTCTTATCGACCTAGGCCAAAACATATCTTAAATAATGATACTTGTAATAGTTATACCTCGTAACCATAGTCACGGCCACTATTCCAGACGAATGGCTAGGGGAGTTCTTTACACAGACAAACTATACTTGATCTTGCCTGGCCTATTCCCCGTTCCTGAAACTATGGATGGAAAATAGCACTGGAGAACAAATTTTTTGTTTGTATTAATATAAATACTTGATCTTGCTAAAATCAGGTATAGGGTTTTCAAATCTGAAATTAGTTTTGAAAGCTATAGAGTAAAAACTATAGATGTTTTTTAAAATAGCATTTTTAGTTTACGCTTTGTCAAAATATATAAATTTAAAAACGTTATATATAACAGGGGGATTGCGTAAATGTTGCAACAAACTTAAAGGGAGTTAGATGATATCATCAAAATTCAAATTCTATAGAAATCCATGCTTAGAATTCTCGTCGTACGTGGATAGGGGAGTTTTGCCCTTTAGAACCTGTTCAGAGAGATACGGTTCTTTGAAGGAAAGTGTTTCTAACAACGTACGACGACATTTCACGGTTACGGTTACTATGCGATTACAATTCTGATGACGTGTTCTAACTCCCCTAGAAGGCTATGCCTCAACTATTAACTCCCGGGTATGCCCTAACAACTAGTCAACCGTTATAACTGAATAGATTAATTATTTTTTTTTGACACGGAATTTCAATAAAAATAATAAAATGCTGCGTAGAAAGTTTCCTAATAATTTACTTCCAAAAGGATCCACAAGATATTTCTCTCTCAGTTTCAGGGATTTTGGAATGTCTTGTTTTTTCACAGAAAGGATGCCGAGATTTGGAAAGCTAAAGGAAATAAAAAAATAAGTATGTAACTACAATGTTCATCTAAGCAATACGGTTGATACATAAGGATAACTTATTTTAAAAAGCTAACAAAATGTTCAGTGCGTAAAATAAAAAAAAAAGTAATAATAACTTTTGATCTAATGATCGGATTTTAACGAACTATTACTCAATCTTAATGATGTGAGGGTCTAACCTAAAATACGTTAATTAATTAAAGCAGATGATATTTTAGGTTACAAAATCAGATACAAAAGCCAGAATTCACGTGTAAATTCTTGTTCCACAAAAATGCGGACAGCTGCAATCTAGTATCCCCTTGGTGTTGACTTTACTCTAGTATAATTCGATATATCTCGAAAATTCTTTAAGGGAAAAAAACATTTTTACACGCAATGAAATTTTTTGTTTATTCAAAGATAATTCCACATTTATTCAAAGATCATTCCCTCAGCTACCGAAAGGTAATCTAAATAGTTGTCTATTCTTCTTCTATTATTTTCGATCAAATAATTTCTTAGTTATCAAATTTTAAAAAGAAAAGTTGTATTTTCTGAAGAACTATTGCATGTCTTTCAATTAAAAATTTTTTTTGTCCGTTATCAAATTAAACAATAAATCATTATTAAAAATAATTTTTTTGTATGAAATTGTCCTTGGATAAGCGAATTTTAAAATTGTGAACAAAAATTTTCCAATTCGCATCAAAAAGTTCTCCAAACTTTCGAATGCTCTCTTGTCCATGTTATAAGATAAATCCAAATTGCAGCACAAGGTCTTATTTTTGAGGTCAAAAGCCTGAATTCATCGGGAAAAAAGTTTTGCTTATTCATAGAAAATACGTTAGATGTCATCATCATCGTAGTTGGCTAGACAGCCCAACGTGAGCCAATGCCTTCCTCTGAAGATTTCTCCATGACGACATCCGATTTATCTTTGATCTCCAATACTTTTCATTAATTGCAAGACAATCGGACTTCCCTGAGTCAGCCCATCTCATCTGTTGCCTTCCCTACTTTCTTGTGTCAGTGGGTCTAAAAAGCAGTATCTTTTTTATTGTATTGTCATCACTCATTCGTGGGCCATTCTATTCATTCTATTTATTTTCATGTATTTAATATTATCAGGTTCTTTATAAATCTTGTACAGTTCAAAGTTAAATCTCCTTCTCCAGTTATTGTTTTCCTTTACACCACCAAGTATACCCCGCAAAATCTTTCTCTCAAATATTGCGATNCATTTTTTTTGACTATTATTAAATAAAACGATAAAAATTATTTACAGAAAATATTTAGTTATATTTTTCATAGAATATCTTCGTTAAATGAATTTTATAATTATGAGCAGAAGATTTTCAATTCACTTAAAAAGTTCTTGAGATATAGCGAAGCATGTAAAAATAATATTAACATTAAGGGGTCCAAAATTTGAACCGCTTTCTTAACCGAACTATTGGGACCATATTTTCCAGGCTGCGGGTATCCCCAATCCTCTGGGATTAGAAATCTAAATCCTTCGATAAAAAGGTGTATTTATTCAGATAAAGATGCGTTTATGTGTCTGCACTAATTAATTAGTATATTTAAGGTCACACCCTCAAACCATTAAGATTGAGTCTTAGAACGTGAAGAACCGATCATTAGATCAGAAGATATTCAGGGTAGTCCGTTTTATCTTTTGCGCACTGTATATTTGCTTTACATGTAAAAGAAGTCGTTACAAAATGAAACTAAAGATGAAAGGAAACACAACAATGAAGCTTTTTTTAGAAAACTTAGAAGACACGAACTATTGATTTGTTTGGAAGTCAGATTTTCGATAGGTTGCTCATTGCCAAGGCTGAAAGAAGTTATGACGAGACAGCTGGAATCACGAGAAACGGTACAGCCTCATGCGTTTTTGAAAAGTTGTCATAACTTGTAAGAGTTCTTTTCGGCTGTTCGATATGATAGTTACTAAATCATGTGACATTACTTTCCTATTTTGATTATTATAAAAATCCTATTAATGATTAAAACTTTATTTTTTAATAACTTCAACTGAAGATATCAAGAATTCTTAAATATATATGTGACAAAAATTTCAGTAAAAAAAGTTTCATTCCGAAAAAATGGAGAAAGTAGGAAAGTAGGTCGTAGGTAAAAATGACAATAATTTCAATTATTCATCAAAACTGACACGCTTTTTCGGACAACTCAATACAACTATCCCTTAAAAAATTTTGAGGTGTTTTTGAGGTTTATTTGAGGTTGTTTTGAGGTGTCAAGGTTGATTTAAGACGAGCCAGAGTTTGTTTTGAGATTGTTGAAAATCTACTTTAGAGCAACCAGAGTTATTTTTGAGGTGCACAGGCCACTTTTTTTACACTTCAAGCGAATAACTATTTTTGAGGTGTGAATAATTTCGCCCAACTCCAACTAAAAGTATTGCTGAGTTACATACGAGGATGATTTTCTGAGGTGCAAATAAGGTTGAAATTGAGATTTATTGATGAGGTTACTTTTGGTGCAAAACATAACCTCATTTTCTACCTCACGTGTATTTTTTTACATCTGTCAACCTCAAAAAACTTCAAAAACACCTTACTTTTTTAAAGGTATTTCTTGTAAGTATTTTTTTAAAAAAAAGTTTTTCTTACCTGCATGTCATGGTAGAGTTTTTTATAATTTTACAATATATCCCTCTTCTTTCTTCGTCTTCTAATTTATGATAAGCTTCTTTCTTAAGGTTCTCTACTATTTTATTAGGATGAGGCCGATACGGAGGTCCATCTTTAGTCACACAAGATACGACTACAGCAAAAGAGCCTTTGCAGTTCATGACCTAAATTAAAATAATAAAATTGTTATAAATATATCTAGTTTATGCTGTAAAATTTTATTGGAATAATGTGACAACTCCAGTTAAATGAAATTAGCGTCACTTACATGTTCAAGCAAGTTTTTTCAATTTTTTAAAAAATAAGTAAATTTTTATTTTATTTCTGTTGCCTAACAGAGGGCACCAAAAGTTAAATTCGAACTCAAAAAGATACACGTATAAGACTTCAGGACTTTGAATCTCAAAATGAATAAAAATGAGGTTGGCCTACTATATTTATGTATGGCCTTTACACGTTTCAAGATCCTCTATAGTTAGTATGAAGTTTTAGTTTCATGTTTATCTTTTCGCAATTTTAATTTATACTTTGCAAGTTAATTTATGTACAATGCTTAAAGTATAGGCAGGAATGTTTTGTTAAAGTAATCATAGCGGGTGGCTTTTCTTGATTCCACTTTGATAACTTCAAGATATTCTGAAGATCAAACCATAGAGCTGTAATACAAATAGAACAAGACCGCTGTTGTATTTCACTATCTCTCTTTATTTTAGGCATCAGAGTTCCCTCTCTTTCGGGATTTTTGGCGGAGAAAGAAGCGCGTCGTGTGAAGGTTGAGTTGAGTTTTTTGTAGATTCGCGTTTTGTACTTTTACAAGCAATGGAGGAAAGTTAAAAGCTTCAAGAATGATTAGATTTGCGGAACAGTTAAATATTGGATTATTTTTTGTTAAAATTTAACTAAATTAAGAACTGTTTTAAAAGTACATTTTTTTTAATATGTAAAAACTGTACAAAATTGCTTACATTTTTATAAAATAATATTTTTTTGAATTGTTTTAAAGATTGTAAAAATGTATATTTTAATAAAACTTATAACAATCTGATATAGTATTTTTCAGAAATCTCTGAAAATATTTAGTAATAGTCTTGTATAAAAATGTATCAATATTGAAGTTTATAAATGTTCTTAAATTTTAATCTAACCTAGATTTTACAATAGTGTCTGTCAACTATTATAATCTTGAAATATCATGAATATATTTTCAGGTATTTAATTTTTTTTAAAAACCCTTTTAAGAAATGGTTTTAGAGATGTCAAAGAGTAGAAAAATAAAATAAAAACTGGAAATTAAAAAAAGTTTCATCACCTTAAAAAAACTTTAAAATAAATGAGAAAAAAATCCGCTTTATTCTTTGAAACTTTCCTATTTTACTTTGCACATGCTTCCTATTAACTTTGCACAGGCGATGATAAGCTTAACCAGCTTTAATACCACTGCTAGCACTCTAAATTTTTTCATGCATTCTAGACGGTTTCATCAAAGAACTTATGATTAAGTATTAAAAACTTTGTCTTATTTATCGAATAGTCTTGTAATAATATTCTCATTGAAGCAAATTCATTTTATGAACTAAATTATTATTCAAAATGATTTTGCACATGACTGTAAAAAAGTTTTTCTGCAAAGTTCACCTCGTGAAAGTAATGTTGTAATGACTGCATTTCGAAAGAAATTTGTAGTCACTAAGTTTAAAAATTTTATTTTTGAAATTGCTGTCAACTACGCTTGTAATGAAGTAGTTGTGATTGTGGTTAAATCCGAAAATTGCAATGATAATCTATCAAAATGATAAGGTTTAAATTTTATCATAAAACAATTAAAAAAATCGGGAACTAACTGAACCAAATCTGTGTTAATGCAATTAAATATTTTTGGATCAATCAATTGAATACTATAAAATATTTAGTAAATACACCAAAATTGTATCGAAAATACACCAAAATATGAATACACCAAATACACCTAAATATACACCAAAAAATACACCAAATAATGGAATTATTTAATTAAATATTTCTGGATCAATCAATTGAATACTATAAAATATCTAGTTAATACACCAAAATATGAATACACCAAATACACCAAAATATATTAAAAATACACCAAATAATGGAATTATTTAATTAAATATTTTGAGGTTATTCAATTGAATACTATAAAATATCTAGTTAATA
Source organism: Parasteatoda tepidariorum (assembly GCF_043381705.1). NCBI lineage: Eukaryota > Metazoa > Arthropoda > Arachnida > Araneae > Theridiidae > Parasteatoda > Parasteatoda tepidariorum. The sequence goes on along the minus strand of NC_092211.1, from coordinate 25,649,801 downwards.
CACCAGTATTGCCCCGAAAATACACCAAATATACCAAAATATATTAAAAACACACCAAATAATGGAATTATTTAATTAAATATTTTGAGATCATTCAATTGAATTCTATAAAATATCTAGTTAATACACCAACATTGCACCGAAAATACACCAAATATATTAAAAATACACCAAATCATGGAATTATTTAATTAAATATTCTGAGATCATTCAATTAAATATGATGATGGGAAGTGATATTGATGAGAATTTCGATGATTGAATATGAGATTTTCAGATTTTAATATAATATTCAAAAATCTCTTTAACGTCAAGGAACATAAAATGATCGAAGAAATCGTGAAGGATGGTAAGCGAAGTGAGCAGGGAGCAGAGTTCTTAGTACTTACATAAATATAAAAGATATTTATATAAAAGCACAATCTTTAAAAGAATTTAAAATTAATTTAGTACTATTGAGTTACCTGTATTTTTGGAAAAGTTCTTTTTTCGTATGTCGAATTAATACCAACTAGGTTACCAATGCAACCACATCGGTCTTCATATTCACGTTCATAGCGAAACCTAAAGTTGCTTGGAGATGGTTGTTCTACTATACGAACATATGGTGGATCCATTAATTGTGCCTTTTTTATCACTTCCTCTGGAATATAAGAGTTATATAATACCTTTGAAGAGCAGTATCATAATTTATGTCTGTAAAAAATCAGTTAATCTTCATTAAATAAATATGAGATTGAATATACCGTTAAATAGAGCCGTGATGGCTCAGGGATAGAGCTTTCGCCTTCCAATGAGGTGAACCGGGTTCGAATCCCCGCAATGGCTGGTGGATACGAATTTCGCATCCGACTTGCACCGACCACAATGCTGACGTAAAAAGTATCCTCAGTGGTAGTGGTAGATCATAGGTTAGAGTCCCCTCGACGTCAGGCTAACCGTAGTAGGTTTTCGTGGTTTTCCTCTCCATTTATTCACACTATTGTATACAATGTGAAAACTGTGGTGTAATATCTCTCCAAATATGATGTTATAGTCATGGTGGCTTAGGGGATAGAGCAATCGCCTTCCAAAGAGGTGAAGCGGGTTTGAATCCCAGCTATGGCTGGTTCACTCGAATATCGCATCCGGCTCGCACCAACCACAGTGCTGAAGTAAAATATCATAAGTAGTTGACGGATCATAGGTTAGAGTCCCCTTGCCGTCAGGCTAACCGTGGGATGTTTTCGTATTTTTCCTCTCCATGTAACGCAAATGCAGGTTAGTTCCATCAAAAAGTCCTCCACGAAAGCAAATTTCTCCCAGCACTTGATCCACGAGTTCCCTTGTCTTCTGGATTGGGTTCAAAATTACCAGGCTACAGAGTTGAATATTAGTAGTCGTTAACCCAAAAATTGGGTCAGCTGTGCATCGACGGTTAAAATATAAAATAAAATACCATTAAATACAGGGTGTTCCTTAATCACCATCTGTACTACTGCCTGTCTAACTAAAGATCTCTCTTCGCCAGTTGTCTTAATCACTATGGGAACTGTTATTGTGGTTGAATTATTTCATATAGTTTGTCTAAAGCAAGAACTCCCCTAGCCATTCGTCTGGACCAGTGGCAGTGATTGTGGTAAAGAGGTATAACTATTTTAAGGTGGGGTGTAGGATCATTGCTTAGAACAGGTTTTGGTTTGTGTCGGAGAAAGAAAGGGAATCTTTTGCTTCGGTCTATTGTGCTAGCCCTAGAGTGAAGAGAAGCTGCCCTCCCTAAAATGCGCTATTCTTGCTTCCCATAACAGCAGACTGCCTCAGACTTCGTGGAGGGGGGAGTTCCTACAGTAGACGAACTATATGGGAGTGTGGGATAAACATTTTGGACAAATTTTGACTCGGGTCGCAAAAGAAGCATCAAAAGCTCCCCTATTTGAAATGTGCTTTGTCTTGTATCTGTAGTAGCAGACAGCTCCAGACTCTGCGGCGAGAGAAGAGTGGTTCTGTTAGACAGACAATAGATAGTATATATTTTTTTAGAATAGAATCACTATCAAAATGGAAGTAAAAAATATACCAACTGAGTTGAAAATTAATATTTAAGCTAAGAAAAAATTATCATGCTTAGATAAATCACTAGTCAGGAAAGTGGGACAAAGAACATCCAAAACCCGACAAAACTTAAAGCAAGTAATTAAAGTTAAGTTATAATCTAAGTGAGTTTATTTTAAATTTAAATTCATACGTTTAAAAGTTTCTTCAATTTCATATAAATTTCCATACTCATCAAATAAATATAATAAAATTAATTACCGTAGAAAGAGGCTTTTTGAATATTTCTTTTTAAAAAACTCGTAATAATAAAATAAAAAAAATAAATAAATAATGATTTATTTTTTATTTTCTAAGTATTCATGAAGTCTCAGGAAAAGTTAAATGTAATCACATGTCAGTTAAATAATTTATTAGCTAAACTAAGGTCTTGCCTAAAGAGGATCATGCATAAATTAAAATTCACAAGTTCGCAAGTTTCTTCGAATTAATATAAATTTTTATACTCATTAAATAAATTTAATGAAAATACTCATAAAATAAATAAATACTCATAAATTTATTTAATGAAAATACTCATAAAATAAATAAATACTCATAAATTCATTTAATGAAAATTCTCATTAAATAAATTTAACGAAGAAATACGCTATTTGAATATTTTGTTTTAAGAAACTCATAATAATAATAATAAAAAACATGGTAGAAATAATGAATTATTTTTGGTTTTAGAATCTATTTAAGTATTCAGGAATATTTAGTAAAAATTAAATACATGCATAATTTATTAGTTAAACAAAGGTGACTTACAGAAAGTGAACCATGTTTAAATTTAAATTCGCAAGGGTTAAAAGTTTCAACGATTTCATACAAATATTTATACTCATTAAACAAATTTAATGAAATTAATTACTGAAAAAACAGGCTTTTTAAATAATTTTTTAAAAAAACTCATAATAATAAAAAATGGAATAAATAATGAATTAGTTTTGTTTTAAAAACCTAAATATTCTTGAAAATTCAAGAAAAATTAAATGTATGTATAATGATGTGTTATTATTATTTATTAGTTAAATTATATTAATATTATTAATTATTTATTAGTTAAAAACTAAGGTGACTTACCTAAAGCTTACCACGTTAAAATTTAAATTTACACACTTACAAGTATTTTCGATTTCATATAAATTTTTATGCTAATTTAATAAATTTATAAAAATTATTGTAGAATGCTAAGATAAGTCCGAAGAAATAGGATTTTCGAATCCATTTTTTTAAAAACTCATAGAGATGAAAAAAATAAATAAAAATAATGACAAAGAAAAATAAATAATGAATTATTACACAAGTATTACATCATAAATGAGTTTTCATACATCATAATTTATTTTATAAGTATTCATGTTATTCTCTACTTACCTTATAAGTATTCATGAAGATTCAGGAGAAATTTAATTTTATGATATGATGCGTCAAAATTTATTTGTTAAACTATGGTGACTTACCTAAGGCTGACCAGGTGATTGAATCAGAGTCTATCATTTCTGTTTTCAGAATTTGTTTGCTTCACTTTTCAAGCAATACAAGATGGATATGATAGATGTAAATTCTTCTCTCCACTACTAAAAAAAAAAAAGAACTATTAAATTTTTAAATTTAAGGCTTATACGTAAAGCAGATAAAAGTGTAAACTATTTTTCTACACATTTTAAAATTGGGAAGGAGTGATGTGATAAAATATGAAGACTAAGATAGTTCATCAACTTTTTATTTATTTATAAAACAAATAAATTAACAAATTAAAGGCTTATGGTGATCCTTTAGAAATATGACAATTTGGAAAAATTTTTTTCTTCGAATTTAAGGTCTTCAAAACAATCAAATTTTTTTTTAAATATTTATTTAGTTACATTTATTAATATCTTACACACAGCAGTGTAGTTTATTGACATTTGTTCATGGAAAAAAAATCAAATAGAAATTCTCCAAATTTTGAATACCAGGAAAATGACATATTAGCTTAGAAGTTAAGAAAACAGTCATTCTAAGCTAATAGTAAGTAATTCAACTTAAAAAAATCAAAAAGACAAAGTTGACAAGTAAATTTTAACTTTTTATGTAAATAAATTCCAAAAGTATTTATTGTGAACAATTTCAACATACCGTTTCTTCTCGGCTTCTCGTTTTTTTCTCAGTTTATTTTTCCATGATTGTTTTTAGGTCCCATGTTGTAAAATAACCTAATAAAATTAATTTTATAATAATTTGCACCGGGAATTTTTTTATTACATTATTTAAATTTATAATATTTCAAATCATATTATTTTACAATTTTATTACTTTTTCAATTTATACACCCAAGTAGAATTTAGAGACTATGACAGAATAAAATTGTAGAGTGATGTTCTTAGCTTATCCTTTATATTTTAACTATCCGTGTTTTGAAAAAAAAAAAAAAAAAAAAAAAAAAAAAAACCTCAAGCCTTTGCTTTAGATGGACGAGGAATTGTTTCAATTAATTCTTTTACCCACTGTAGAAAGAATCAAAAATGTTTTTGTTGTGCTGTTGATGTGCACAGAATAAAATTGTGTAAAATAATCAATCATTCAACAAATAAATAACTTTGATTACATACAAGCATATTACAATCTTACATAAACTGGATATTAGGTAAACATTTGCTTTCCCTTGCACATTAGACTGTTTAAAAAATTTTCTGGTGACTGGCATTCATAAGCCAGGAAAATGACAGCCAGGATAATGACAAATTTGCTATTTTACAGCATTTAATTTTACTTTTATTTAACATTTCGGCCTAAAACGTTTACATTCCGCAGAAAACAACAAGATTTCTTGAAATAACTCAGGTAAATCTATGTAGTTTAGGTTATTAATGATTTCAAGAAGACAAGAAAATGACAACACAAGAACCTATTCACCTTGTAAAATTTTTTAAAATATATTTTGAACCAGAAAGTTGGTTCTTTATTCCTGAAATATGACATGTTCTGTCAGAATGGTATTCTAATCAATTTCTCAACCCAAGATATTGATTGCTGGTGCTATCTATTTCGGCTATAAATTACTAAAAAAAAGTCGCCTAGAAAATGATTGATTTTCATGTGACAAGCAAATTAATAACAGGAAAAATTATTTTCATCAAAGTATTTGGAAATAATACCCTCTGCATATATTCTAGAAATGCTTACAGCGGTTGAGATAAAAAGAATTTAGAAAAATTTATGGGAAGTTTTGAAGCTAGTTGTTATTGGAAATATGTCTGTGACATACCAGGAAAATTACATTTTGAAATTCACTTAAATTACACAAAACAGTCAATGCTAATGCAAAGTCATTTTAAAGTGCTAACAGCATTTATTAATTTTTTTCAGAAAAAAGTTATTTTAGTAGTATAGTATTAGGTCTTGGAGCAAAAGACTGTCAATTGTCAAATTTCGTGAGAATCACCCTTATATATATGCAAATCACATATTTTCTTACAAAAATTAAACAAACTGAAACGAGAAACCTAACTTTGTTTTTAGAAATGAATTTCTAATTTAATTTTTAGCGTAATTTCAAAATATATTAACAATTAAGACTGTGTAATGTAATGCTTTTCCTTCTAAACACATAAACACTAAACACAAACACTTTCTAACCACTAAAAACACTTATTTATATATATTTTTTTAAAGTTATTCATTTTAAATGCCTTATTTCCTTTGTATCTGTTCAAAAAAAGAAAACTTGTGGGAAAAAATGCATAAATAATGTTTTTCAGCAGATTTTTTACCACGAAACAAACAATTTGATCTCACTATTTTAAGGCTTATGTTCAATGCAACTGAATCTTTTTTGAACAAAAAAATTTTCAAAGCCAGGTTTAAGTTTATTTTTATAAGAATGTGATACAACTTCCAAATGCAGTAATTAGGCTAAACTATTATTCTCTTAGAATTATTTTAAAATTTAAGTGCCAATTTAAAAAAAAAATTCTTGAGAAGATTCCTGGATACATTTCTTGAAAAAACATCGAATGAATCATTTTTATAGGGTATCATTAAAAATCGCAATTTCAGTTTCTTTATAAGCCACAAAATGGCCGAAATTAATCAACAATAGGTGAACCACTTCAACTAAAATGCTATTTAAAAATATAAAAATCTTGTTTAATTGCTAATTAAATTAAAAAAAATAATAAGACATTTTTCTACATGCGTTATTGAAGGTAATCACATCTATCAGTTTTTGAATGTAGTTTAAAGCACAAAAGCTAACATTATTATGTGAAAGTTGACAATTTTATAATTCAAAACAGCAAAACACAAAGGAAAACTTACTTTAACTTTGCGAGGCTAAAATTCAACAATATAATACGAAATTAATTTATTAAAATTAATAGAAAGGAACAATTTCAAAGCAAATACATCTTGATTTCATTATTATCTCCTTATTTAGGAATTTATTTTGAAAAATAAAAAAAAGGAAAAGGAAATGAACGATTCCTTAAAACACCTTGCAGTAAACATAAAAATTCAAATAAATCTATAGAGTGTTTATTTAAATTGATCCTAACAAAATATTAGAATAAAATAAATGGAACCGATATATTAACGTTCATATTTACATAACTATTTTCCAAAATGAAACGTTAGGCTTATCTTTCATAAAAGTGATAAATTGATTTATTGTATACTGATATCTGATTAAAAATTAAAGTAAATAAATTAATAGATAAGAGAAAAATACTTAAATAAATATATTCTAAGCATTTTCTTATAATTTAAGGGATGCACATGAGGCGTAATATTTACACATTATATCAAATTAGAAAAAAAGAAAGAAAGAAAATGAGAATGAGAGAGATTGAATGCAGAGACTGACAATATAACAGAATAATGAGAATGAAATAGAACAATGAGAATAAAATAGAATAATGAGAATAAAATAGAATAATGAGAATAAAATAGAATAATGAGAATAAGATAATATTTTTATAAATTTATACTTAGTAAAAATAGCTCATTGTGTTTTCATTCTGCCGATGGATATACAATATTTATAAAAATCCAAACTATAGTAACTTACGTGTTGTTACAAAGTGAATTAACTCCGAAAACATAAACGTAAATGTTTTGGAACAAGTGCAAATTTGATTTAAATAGAATAATGAGAATAAAATTGAATAATGAGAATTAGATAATATTTTTATAAATTTATACTTAGTAAAAATCATATATGGCAACGTTACTTTTAAAAAGTAACGAGTAAAAGTACAAGTATTTTTAAAAAAAGTAACGAGTAAAAAGTAAAAAGTTCTTATTTTAAAAAGTAACGAGTAAAAAGTACAAGTAAAAGTACAAGTACTAA
>NC_092211.1:25633834-25641925 GCF_043381705.1 Parasteatoda tepidariorum | reverse complement strand
GATGGATATACAATATTTAAAAAAAATCAAAACTATAGTAACTTACGTGTTGTTACAAAGTGAATTAACTTCGAAAACATGAGCGTAAATGTTTTGGAATAAGTGTAAATGAGAATAAAATAGAATAATGAGAATAAAATAGAATAATGAGAATAAAATAGAATAATGAGAATAAAATAGAATAATGAGAATAAAATAGAATAATTAGAATAAGATAATATTTTTGTAAATTTATACTTAGTAAAAATAGCTCATTGTATTTTCATTCTGCCGATGGATATACAATATTTAAAAAAATCAAAACTGTAGTAACTTACGTGTTGTTACAAAGTGAATTAAATCCGAAAGCATGAGCGTAAATGTTTTGGAATGAGTGTTGATGTCTTATGAATTAGCAATAGTGAAAACGGACGTTTATATAGCTTGTCGAAAAATCCCTCTTCCGGTCGGATCACTTCCTTTTTATTTATCAATAACAACATACTTTTTGTCATATATTTTAAAAGCCATGCTTGAGAAGGAATAGAAATGATCAGATGAATTTTTCTAAAATTTTTTCATACTTGGACTCTTATAAATTTATTTAAAAATTTAAAAAGTAATTTTAATGTTGCAATTTAATGATTAATCTCTCTCTAAAAAATGAACTTTTAGTATAAATGTAATAATACTCCATCATTCTTACGAGAATACCTTGCGTATTACTTTTGTGAATGCTTAATCAATATTTGCTGCCTGCAAAGTATAAAATATTAATCTAAAATTGAAAAGTTTTGCAAGAAATTTGAAAAGAAAAGTAATGTTGTAGTTAAGTGATATCATGCAATAATTTCTTTATAAGCAATGTTACTATTCGTATAACAATGATATTCATCAGTTGCAGAGAGCACTCTAAATTCGTTTAAATTAACAGTCTACTAAATTATTACGTATTTTGAAGCACAAAATGTTACAGCACATATTACAACTTATTACTGTAATTTGAATAATATTTGTAGACGTTTATCATGCTTCGGTTTAAACGATTGGTTTCTAAATAATGAGCTTTATTTTGCATTTTATTTTCATACGTGTGAGGACAAAGCCCAAATAAATAAATCAATAAATAAATAAGTAAACAAATGAAATTTGTTTATTTATTTATAAAATAAATGAATAAATAAATAAATAAGTAAACAAATGAATTTTGTTTATTTATTTATAAAATAAATGAATAAATAAATAAATAATTAAATAAAATAAATAAATAAATAAATAAATGAATAAATAAATAAATAAATAAATAAAATAAATAAATAAAAAAATTAAAATAAAAAGTTAAATAAATAAATAAAATAAGATAAATAAAATAAAAAGTTCAGTTTTGCAAAAAATTTCAAAAGAAAAGAAATGTTACAGTTAAAGTGATATTTCTTTACAAAAAATAAGCAATGTTCATATAATAGTCATATTCATCAGTTTCAGAGAGCATTGTACATTCGTTTAAATTCACAGTCTACTCAATTATTATGTATTTTGAAGCACAAAATGTCATATCATATGCAACTTATTACTCTAATTTGAATATTATTTGTCGACGATTATTATGCTTCGATTTAAACGATTAGTATTTTTCCAAATAATGAACTTAATTTAGCATTTTATTTTCATATGTGTGACGAGAGAGCCCAAATAAATAAAATAAATAAAATAAATAAAATATATAAAATATAATAAATAAAGTAAAATAAATAAATGAAATAAAATAAATAAAATTAAATAAATAAATGAAATAAAATAAATAAAATTAAATAAATAAAATTAAATAGATAAAATTAAATAAATAAAATAAATAATTAAAATAAATAAATAAAATAAAATAAATGAAGAAAAAATAAATAAAATAAATAAATGAAATAAAAAGTTCAGTTTTGCGAAGAGAAAATTAATGCTACAGTTAAAATCATATTTCGTTTTAAAAAATAAGCAATGTTACTGTTCAGATAATAATCATATTCATCAGTTGCAGAGAGTATTCTACAATTGTTCTAATTTAAAGTTACTGAATTATTATGTATTTTGAAGCACAAAATGTTATAGCTTACACAACTTATTACTATAATTTGAATAATATTCGTAGACGATTATCATGCTTCGATTCAAACAATTAGTCTTTTTCCAACTAATGAGTTTTATTTAGAACTTTATTTTCATGTGTGTGACGACTGAGCCCACATAAATAAATAAATAAATAAATAAAATAAATTAATAAATAAAGTAAATAAAATGAAATAAGTAAATATAAAATCAAAATAAATAAATAAAATAAATGAAATAAAATAAATAAAATAAATGAAAAGAAGTTCAGTTTTGCAAAAAATCTGAAAAGAAAAGAATTGTTATAGTTAAAGTGATATATCCTTATAAAAATTAAGCAATGTTACCGTTCATATCTTGGCCAATGAATATGTTTTTAATCTTCGTAAACCAAGGTTCGTATAATAATCATATTCATGAGTTGCAGAGAGCATTCTACATTCGTTTAAATTAACAGTCTACTCAATTTTTACGTATTTTGAAGCACAAAATGCTATAGCACCTTTCACAACTTATTACTATAATTTAAATGATAACCGTAGACTCTTATCATGCTTCGATTTAAACGGTTGGTCTTTTTCTAAATAATGAGTTTTATTTTGCATTTTATTTTTATATGTGTGACGACAGAGCGTAAATAAATAAATAAATAAATAAAATAAATTAATAAATGAAATAAATAAAATGAAATAAGTAAGTAAAAAAATCAAAATAAATAAGTAAAATAAATGAAATAAAATAAATAAAAGAAGTGGAAAGAAGTTCAGTTTTGCAAAAAATCTGAAAAGAAAAGAATTATTATAGTTAAAGTGATATTTCCTTATAAAAATTAAGCAATGTTACCTTTCATATCTTGGCCAAAAGAATATGTTTTTAATCTTTGTATACCAAGCTTCGTATAATAATCATATTCATCAGTTTCAGAGAGCATTCTACATTCGTTTAAATTTACAGTCTACTCAATTATTATGTATTTTGAAGCACAAAATGTTATAGCATATACAAATTATTACTATAATTTAAATAATACTTGTAGACGATTATCATGCTTTGATTTAAACGATTAATCTTTTGCTAAATAATGAGCTTTATGTAGCATTTTACTTCGATATGTGTGACGACAGAGCGCAAATAAATAAATAAATAAATAAATAAATAAATAAATAAATAAATGAATAAAACAAGAGATCTCATTCTNAAAATAAAATAAGTAAAACAAAATAATTAAATAAAATAAAATAAAATAAAGTAAAATAAAATAAATAAAATAAATAAAATAAATAAAATAAATAAAATAAATAAAATAAAATAAAATAAAATAAAATAAATAAAATAAAATAAATAAAGTAAAATAAAATAAATAAAGTAAAATAAAATGAATAAAGTAAAATAAATAAAATGAATAATTTAAAAAAATAAATCAATTTAATATATAAATAAAATAAAAATTTGTAAAAAATTTGAAAAGAAAAGAAATTTTATACTTACAATGATATTTCTTAATAAAAAATAAGCAATGTTACTGCTCTCATAATAATCATATTCATCAGTTGCAGAGAGCATTCTACATTCGATTAAATTTGCAGTCAAAACGTATTTTGAAGCACAAAATGTTATAGCCCATACAACTTATTACTATAATTTGAATAATATTTGTAGACGATTATCATGCTTCGATTTAAACGATTAGTTTTTTTATAAATAATAAGATTTATTTCGAATTTTATTTTCCTATGTGTGACGACGGAGCACAAATAAATAAATAAATAAATAGGTGAATAATTAAATAAATAAATAAATGAAATAAATGAAATAAAAAAAGATAAAATAAAATAAAAAAATAAAAATAAAATAAAATAAAAAAAATATATCAATAGATAAATATATATGTAAATAAAATAAATAAATAAAATAAATAAAATAAAATAAGCAAAATTAATAAAATAAACAAAATTATAAAAATAAAACAAAATAAAATAAATAAAATAAAATAAATGAAATAAATAAAATAAATAAAATAAATAAAATAAATAAAATAAAATGATACATTCTGTTCTGCAAAAAATTTGAAAAGAAAAGTAATGTCATAGTTCAAGTGATATTTCTCTGTAAAAATTAATCAATGTTACTGCTCCTATCTTGGCCAAAAGATTAAGTATCTAATCTTCGTATGCAAAGGCTCGTATAATAACCATATTCATTAATTGCACAGAGCATTATACATTCGTTCAAATTTACAGTCTACTAAATTTTTATGTATTTTGAAGCCCAAAATGTTCTAGCTTATACTATTTGTAAGCATAATTTTAATAATATTTGTGGACGATTATTTTGCTTCGATTTAAATGATTAGTTTTTTTTTTAAATAATTAGCTTTATTTAGAACTTTCTTTTCATATGTGTGACGACAGTGCTCACATAAATAAATAAATAAATAAAATAGAAAATAATATAAAATAAAATAAATAAAATAAAACAAACTAAAATAAATAAAATAAATAAGATAAAACAAACTAAAATAAATAAAATAAAACAAAATAAATAAAATTAATAAAACAAAGCAAACTAAAATAAATAAAATAAAATAAAATAAAATAAATAAAATGAAATGAAACGTTCTGTTTTGCAAAAAAATTGAAGAGAAAAGTAAGGTCATAATTCAAGTGATATTTCTTTATAAAAATTAAGCAATGTTACTGTTCCTATCTTGGCCAAAAGAATAAGTATCTAATCTTCGTATGCCAAGGTTCGTACAATAACTATATTCATTAATTGCATAGAGCATTGTACATTCGTTCAAATTTACAGTCTACTCGATTTTTATTTATTTTGAGGCACAAAATGTTCCAGCTTATACTATTTATTACCATAATTTGAATAATATTTGTAGACGATTATCATGCTTCGATTTAAATTATTAGTCTTTTTCTAAATAATGAGCTTTATTTAGAACACTCTTTTCATATGTGTGACGACATAGCCTAAATAAAAAAATAAAATAAATAAAGTAAAATGAAATAAAATGAGATGAAATGAAATAAAATAAAATAAAATAAATAAATAAAAAATAAATAAGTACATAAGCAAGTAAATAAGTAAATAAATAAAAAAATAAGTGAAAAAAAAGTAAAAAAAAATAAATAAATTAAAATTAAATAAAACAAGTAAAACAAAATAAATAAAATAAACATATAAAATAAAATAAATAAATAAAAAAAATAAAATAAAATAAAAAAAGTAAAATAAATAAATAAAATAAATAAATAAAATAAATAAAATAAAATAAAAAAAGTAAAATAAATAAATAAAATAAAACATTTAGTTTTGAAAAAAGTTTGGACAGAAAAATAATATAATACATTTGTTATAAAATACTGTTTCATTCATTTGTTTTAAAAATAATCAATGTCAATGTTCATATAATAATAACATTCATTAGTTGCAGAGTTTATTCTGCATTCGTCCAAATTTACAGTCTACTCAATTATTAAGTATTTTGAAGCACAAAATGTGAGCCGATATTACATATTACTATAATTTGAATAATATTTGTAGACGATTATCAAGTTTCAATTTAAATGATTAGTCTTTTTCTAAGTAATGACCTTTATTTAGAACTTTATTTTCATATCTGCGATGACAAAGCCCAATTAAATAAATAAATAAATGAATAAAAATAAAATGAATTAATTTAAAAAAATAAAATAAAGCAAAGTAAATAAATAAAATTAAATAAAGCAAATAAAATAAAAAAATATGTAAATAAAATAAGTAAATACAATAAAAAGTTCAATTTTGCAAAAAATTTGAAAAGAAAAGAAATGTTTCAGTTAAAGTGATATTTCTTTATAAAAAATAAGCAATGTTACTGCTCATATAATAATCATATTCAACAGTTGCAGAGAGCATTCTACATTCGTTTAAATCAACAGTTTACTCAATCATTACGTATTTTGAAGCACAAAATGTTATAGCACATTTCACAAATTATTACTATAATTTAAATGATAACCGTAGACGTTTATCATGCTTCGGTTGGTCTTTTTCTAAATAATGAGTTTTATTTTGCATTTTATTTTCATATGTGTGACGACAGAGCCCAAATAAATAAATAAATAAAATAAATTAGTAAATAAAATAAATAAAATTAAATAAATAAATAAAAAAATTAAAAAATAAAAATTTGCATTCTCCGCAATTAGTAAGTATTTTGAAGCTGGAAATGTTATAGCATATACAACTTATTACTATAATTTGAATAATATTTGTTGAAGATTATCATGCTTCGATTTAAATTAATACTCCTTTTCTGAATAATGAGCTTTATTTTGAACTTTCTTTTCATATGTGTGACGACAAAGCACAAATAAATAAACAAATAAAAAAAAAATAAAATAAAAAATAAATAAAATTAAAATAAATAAATATATAAATAAATAAAATAAAAATAAATAAAAATAAAATAAATAAATGTATAAATAAATAAAATTAATAAATAAACAAAATAAAATAAATAAAATAAAATGAAACGTTCTGTTTCGCAAAAAATTTGAAAGGAAAAGTAATGTCATAGTTCAAGTGATATTTCTTTATAAAAATTAAGCAAAGTTACTGTTCATATCTTGAAAAAAAAAATAAGTATCCAATCTTCGTATGCTAAGGTTCGTATAATAATCATATTCATTAATTGCACAGAGCATTATACATTCGTTCAAATTTACAGTCTACTCAATTTTTATGTATTTTGCAGCACAGAATGTTCCAGCTTATACTATTTATTCCCATAATTTGAATAATATTTGTAGACGATTATTTTGAATTACTAGAATGACGTTTTAAATGACTAGCTTTCTTTAAATAATTAGCTTTATTTAGAACTTTCTTTTCAGATGCGTGACGACAGAGCCCAAATAAATAAATAAATAAAATAAAATAAAATAAAATGAAATGAAAAAATAAAATAAAAAATTAAAATAAATAAATAAATAACTAAAATGAATAAAATAATAAATGAATTAAATAAAAAAATGAAGTAAAAAAATAAAATAAAAAGTTCAGTTTTGCAAAAAAATTTGAAGAGAAAAGTAATGTTATAGTTAAGGTGATGTTTCTTTATTAAAAATAAGCAATGCTAGTGTTCATATAATTATCATACTCATCAGGTGCAAAGAGTATTTTAGATTCGTTGAAATTTACAGTCTACTCAATTATTATGTATTTTGAGAACAAAATGTTATGGCTTATACTACTTATTACTATAATATGAATAATATTTGCAGACGATTATTATGCTTCGATTTAAACGAATTGTCTTTTTCTAAATAATGAGATTTATTTAGAACTTTATTTTCATTTGCTTGACGACAGAGCACAAGTAAATAAATAAGTAAGTAAGTGAGTAAATAAATAAATAAAATAAATAAATGAAATAAATAAAATAAAAATAAAATAAAATAAAATAAAATAAATAAATAAAATAAGTAAATAAAATAAATAAATAAAATGAAACAAAATAAAATAAATAAAATAAAATGATATAAATAAAATGAAATGGAACGTTCTGTATAGCAAGAAATTTGAAAAGTAAAGTAATGTTATAGTTCAAGTGATATTTCTTTATTATAATTAAGCAATATTACAGTTCATATCTTGGCCAAAGCAATAAGTATCTAATCTTCGTATGCCAAGGTTCATGTAATAATCATATTCATCAGTTGCAGAGAGCATTCTACATTTCGTTCAAATTTACAATCTACTCAATTTTTATGTTTTTTGAAGCACAGAATATTATGGCTTATACTACTTTTTACTGAAATTTGAGTAATATTTGTAATCGATTATCATGATTCGATTTAAATGATTAGTCTTTTTCTAAATAATGAGCTTTATTTAGAACTTTATTTTCATACGTGTGACGACAGAGCCCAAATAAATAAATAAATAAAATAAATAAATAAAATAAAAAATAAAATAAAATAAAATAAAGTAAAATAAAATAAAATAAAATAAATAAAT
>NC_092211.1:25626015-25633334 GCF_043381705.1 Parasteatoda tepidariorum | reverse complement strand
CCCCTTAATCTTGCGAATACACAAGGAGTCATAATTCAGATAGATTTGATATTTAACTTGACACAATTAGTATTTTATCTGTGTTTTTCTCAAAATCCGCTCTCAAACAGATATTTTTAAAATCCTTGTAAAAATTTATACAAAAATTCCAAATTGGAATAGAAAATGTTTTGTAAAACATGGAATAAGACAATCGTTTTATTTTATCTCCTAAATGCTACTTTCAGTTATTCTTCTGTTTAACTTTAGACATGATTTCTTAAATATATATTTATTTTTTAATATATATTTCAAAAGGTCCTCCTCTCCTCTATTCTCCCTTCTAGTAAAAAAAATTGACAAGAGGATCAATGGATTGCCAGGGTTAAACGAAGGGAAAACAAGGCCAGAGTACTTTTCGTTGTATATCTTATAACCGTCGTTGAACAGTCGACCCAGTGCTTTGGGTTTACGACTACTAATGTTCAATTCCCCTGCCTTGTAATTCAGAACCCATTCCAGAAGACGAGGGAACTTCTGGATCGAGTATTGGGAGAAATTTGTCTTCGTGGAGGACTTTTTGATGGAGCTAACCCGTATTTGCGATACATGGAGAGGAAGACCACGAGAACCTCCCAAGGTTAGCCTGACGGCAGAGGAACTCTGATCCATGGTCCGTCTACCACTGAGGATATTTCACGTAAAATAAACCGAGTACCCGGGACAGGCTAATTAAATATTATCCGGGTCGTGATAATAACCAGGTAATAAAAATCTGGTCTGGTAAGTCAGATACCGGGTAATTGCCGGGAATTTGGTATGTTTTTAATTGATACTTTCATTGAAAATTAACCCCAAATGAGGTGTTAAGGTTTGGTTGGGGTGATTGACATTGAATGAGCTTTTAACTTGCTCATATTTCAGGGGGACACTCTGTTTTTCTCAGGTATAGAGTTGAGATCTTAAAACTCTATGTAAGATTTTATTTTATTTTATAACCGTCGTTGAACAGCTGACCGAATTTTCAGATTACGACTATCAATGTTAAACTCCGTATCTTTGTAATTTTGAACCCAATCCAGAAGACAAGGGAACTCCAGGATCAAGTATTGGGAGAAATTTGTCTTAATGGAAGATTTTTTGATGGAACTAACCCGCATTTGCTTTACTTGGGGAGGGAAACCATGAAAATCATCCACGGTTAGCTTGATGGCCTCTGACCCATGATCCATCTACCACTCAGGATATTTTACGTCAGCGCTATGGTCGGTGTGAGTCGGGTGCGGAATTTGAATCAACCAGCCATTGCTGGAAAACGAACCAGGGTCACCTCATTGGGAGGCGAGCGCTCTATCCCCTGAGCCACCACGGCTCTCTACGTAAGATTTATTAACCGTCGTTGAACAGTCGACCCAATTTTTTGGTTTTACGACTAGTAATGTTCAACGCCGTATTCTTGTGTTGTTACATATGGATTTATTTGAAATATTAATCCATATGCAATGTTCAGCTTTAAGTGGACATAAACAAGGAGTAAAAAGGAACAAAATTACATTGACAAACAAAGAAAACACATGACAAACGCATATTAACACAAAAAGAGCACAAAGATGAAATTAAAGTACAAAAATATATTCAGTGAAGAATGAGGAGTAGTCTTTACAGAGAGTTCATGTGATTTCTGGCATCCCAGAAAAGTTTACAGAGATCATCCCGCTCTTGAGATTGTTTGTCCAGTAAAGGGCATGCAAGCAAGTGGTCGGAGTTCATGGTTCCCGAATTGCAGATTTGGCACTCACTAGATGGAGGGATACCTATTCTGTTGAGGTGCTCTGCCAAGAAGTCATGGCCTGTTGAGAGTCTGAAGTTTGCCACAGCCTTCTTACGAGGACTGTGACAAAATTTCTTCCAACTGTTTTGGATGTTAGGTCAGAGTTTTCCAGTGGATTTTACTGCTTGGTTGCGCATTAGGTCAGTCATAAGTTTCTCGGAAAATTGTTTCTTAAGGGAGTGTGGTAGAATCGGTTTATTGCATTGTGGTTCGAGTGTCCCTTTCTTGGCTATTTGGTCTGCCTTTTCAGCCGTAGCCTTGTAATTTTGTTAAAAGGTGCTATAGAGCCACAGTTCATTTTTATTAGTGATATACGCGTTAACACAGTGTTGTGTGATGAATACATTAAAGCCGCCGAAACTATTCAGAGGTTTGTGGGGCCAGCCAGATATCCAGACATAAATGACTCTGAGTTTGCCTCGAATGGTCTTGTAGCTACCCAATTTCTTTCAGAAATCTTTTTGGGCTAAAAAATGCTTTAATGGAGTGGGATTTATTGTCCAGAAAACATTTGTCAACTTCATTTACAACCCGAGAGTTCGTTGTAATTTTATTCAAATTTCATATTTTGTCATTTAAAATTCAAAAATTCTTTCGATCAATAATAAATTAAATAATAATGAATATTTTTTAAAATTTATTTATTTGCAGGGAAACATCTTCAGAAAAATAAATTTTTTAGTTACGTGCTTCATTTTTTAAATTCTAGTAATAATTTGCAAGATGTGGGGGAATGCACGAAATGTAAAATTTTAATATAACAAAACGTTAACAAAACAAACGTAAAAACAAAACGTTAAACAATCAACAATTCATTCCTAAGTATATTTCCTTAAATAACTGACACATGAAAAATAAATTTAACTATTTATTCTTCTAAATAGTTTCTTTGAAATAAGCAATAAATCAAGCTACTTACTTAATGCAAAGCCCATTAAAAATAAATATTTGGCAATTTATTGAGAATGGGTCTTTTTAAATGTTGAGAGGAAAAGAAATTCTTTCAACCCCGAGGTGAATTCGAATAAAATCTTTCTTAATTAAGATGAAATGGCTTTTCCTTGTTTAACTTTCAGAATATTTCGAAATTTACATTTCAGAATCAAGAAATGTTACCCCATTAACGCATTTGAAAATGTATTTTTAGTATTGTGGATAAATTCAATTTTAATGTGTTAAGCGAAAATGGGAAAAATATAAACAAGAAACTGCTTTATTTTAATAAATGAGCCTTTTCAAAGGAGACTTTGTTTGGATACAGAGTTGGCTCCGTTTTTTACAGGTTTGTTATTTGTGGTGTCCTTTGTTTGTTAGAAGTATTCACCTGAAGGTGTACCAATTTTAAAATAATATAAGATATGATATGTATGAATATTTAAGAGAGGCTAACATTTTTATAAAAAAATATTATTGTTATTATTTTTAGTCTAAAAATATCGAAGCATGCATTAACTGTGGGAAAGGGGGGCACTTTTCACTCTGGGACACTTAAGAACCAAGAGCAATCAAAAGAGTGCTCGTCGAGTGTAAGGAAACAAATGAATGGCAGGGACAAAATTGAAAGCCAACCATTCATCTATGAGCAACCATCCATCCATAAGGAGAGTTCAAACTCAACACCAGAGGAGGACCGCTTGCTGATGAACAAGCCCGAGTTCCCTTTGAGATACTTACCCTTTTAGTACTTATTTTATGTTTCCTGAAAAAGAAGAATGTGACTGCACTGTGAGCAACCCATGCACATCCATAAGGAGAGTTCAAACTCAACTCCAGAAGAGGACCGCTTGTGGATAGACAAGCCCGAGTTCCGTTTGAGCAACTTACCCTTTTAGTACTTATTTGATGTTTCCAGAAGAAAGAAGAATATAACTGCACCGTTTCAATGCTGGTTTTAATTGTATTGTCTTTTATACCATGTAATAGTTTTGAATTTTCTTATCCTGAATTGCTTTTAATTTTACTAATAAAGTAGGATTCTTTAATTGTCTAGGCAGAGGTTTCTCAGTGGTGGCCGTCTCTCTATTGTCGGTCCGGACCTGTAAGTCGCCTGATATGGCGCTGATCTACAGCTGATTTGGCACCGCGCCCTGTTGGTTCTGGCTCCCGAGTCTGGGGCTTCCTGGTTTCTTTTGCATGTCGGCTCAATTGTGGTGGCGTGCGTGACTCGGATTCTTGTGCCTTGGGTCCGTGTGTTGTTTGGTTCCGACTGCGGTTGCAGGATTGCACCCGTACCATGTCGTTCAGCGAATGGGCTTTTTGAGTCTGGAGTGCCTAAATTCAATCCTTATGAACAAAGTTAGCCCATTATTCAAATAACATCTACATGTGCTCAACTTTGGTTCAAATTTTTTTTTTCTAGAATCTTGAAAAAAAAAGGTAAACTAGGTCTTATTACAATTTTAAAATGATTTATAGCAGCTCTGAAATACAAAGAAATAGTTTCGAGATTACAATTTTTAAAACTTCAGTTGAAAGATGTGTTCAATGTCTTCCGTTCAAATACTTTTTAATGTTACCCTAGTCCCGCAATGGACTGATCGTTAAGACACGGTTCCCAGCAGATCACCGAAGTCAAGCATCACTAGTTGCAGTCAGTGTGCGGGTGGGTGACCACTTGGATCAGTCTGCGTAGGGACCGAGGGTGTGCGGTATTGGTCCTCGTTAAACTGTGCTACCGTAAAGTGCTCGACTTCGCGCGCAGGTCGTCGGGCTACCGAAGCGGGGGTGCCATCCCCTCTGCAGAGGATCAAAATTGTGATGGCATGTCTTCGAATCATCCTCAGGGGTGTTACCCAGACCGTCGCCAATAGCCCATTGTGAAGCTCTAGTGCGACGTAAATGAACTACAACAACAAAAATATTGTTACCCTAAGTTTGAACCATAAAGTAAGTACAGTTTTATAATTTTGATGACTTTTTTCATTTTCCTGGGTTTCAAATGAAGAAAATATTTAAATAATTTAAAGCAATGTTTATTTGATTTTTATTCATTTAAACTTTAATTTGAAACTCTATTTTAAAGTGCATGAAAGTGTGTTTAAAAAAGTCTAGTTTTTTCGCTCCAAACATTCATAAAAGTGTAATTAGCATGACTCAAAAGTTTAAAAAATATATATATGATTCACATCGGCTCATATATTTATAATGTTGCAGTTCCTATTTCTTTAAAATTCTTAATACGGTTTAATTTTCGTTCCTTCTAATATTTTAAATGTTCTTTCATACGTTTCTTTCATTTCTTCTTATTTCTAAAAGGTAATTCCAACTTCTCCAAACTTTAACAAGATTGTAATTCCCATTCCTTCGAACATTCAAATGAATGTAATTCTCATTTCTTTAAGCATTTGAAATGTTGCAGTTAAATTTTCCAAATGTGATATCAATAAGTTTTTCAAATTTTATTATATCTATTCCTTTAACAATTAATTTGTTGCAAACCAGATTTTAATAATGTCCTTTCAAATTTTTACGTCGTGTAATTCCATTCTTACTATACCTAAATGATAGACATTTTTATTTACTTATTTATTTATTTTTATTTCACATTTAGCTCGGATAAAACAACTTAAAATATCAAAAGAAAATTAAAGTTATTAAAGCAAACGTTGTCGTCTGAGTTCAAAGATAAGTCTGGCTCCATCATGAAAGCGTTTATATTTTCAGATTTATTTTAAAATTATTTGAATATAATTCCCCATGACAGACATAGTGCATCCGAGTAAGTTAAGAAAATTACAATTTCTATTCTACAATAATTTATTCTTGGAATTTTGCCAAGCAGCGCAAAATTCTACGAGTAAAAGAATCTGAGCTCACATTTTTCTCTACTTTAATTTTCATTTCCGTTTCAAAAATGGAATAAAAAGTATATATGCTGCATAAAAACTTCAACTTATTTAAGATTTCATCAAAAAAAAAGTGATTTTGTGAAATAAGAAGTTTCACTTATTTAAAATTTCTTCAAAAAGGAATAATCACACGGCATAAAAAATTCCTCTTATTTTAGATTTCTTCAAAAAGAAGTGATTCTGTGAAATAAGAAGTTTCCCTTATTTAAGATTTTTTCAAAAAGGAATGATCGCGTGGTATAAAAAGTTCCTCTTATTTAAGATTTCTTCAAAAAGAAATAATCTCGCATTATAAAAAGTTCCACTTACTTAAGATTACTTCAAAAAGAAATGATCATGCAATGTAAAAAGTTCCACATATTTAAGAGTTTTTCAAAAAGACATGATCATGCGAAAAAAAAATTCCACTTATTTAAGATTTTTTCAAAAATGATCATACGATACTAAAAGTTCCTCTTATTTTAAGATTTCTACAAAAAGAAATGATCATGCCTTAAAGCTTAGGCTTCCTAAGAATCCACTTTTTGGGTGTTTTTTTTTCCCCCGAGTAAACTTGTTTATTCATATTCTAGTATTGCTTTTACTTGATGTCAAAACAAAGCGAAACTATTTCCCTTTCTCTTGACGTTATTTATGTAACGAGTTTCACGTTCTCTCATGAGAGTAGTTGGACGAGAAACAGTCCGCTAACTGAATCAATACACTCTGTAACGAGCACATTGTTCCACTGATTCGGAGCCTAATTTCGAAGCCTCTAGTCGCAGTTTATTTAATTTATCCATTAATGATGGCTCTGTTACTAGAGTGCGGAATTTCAATATTGTTCTGAAGAGCTGGATATGAAATATTCAGAAGTGTATTGATTGGGTTTGGCGAGTATTGATTGATGCTGTTTCTAAAGTATGTTTATTTTCATGAACAGAAGATTTTATAATTGGATTTTGCTTGGTTTATGCAAGAATAAAAATGGTTCCTAGAACAATTGAATCAGGATAGTTTGCCCTCGAAAAGTTAGTTTAAAAAATGTATCAAAATGAAAAAAGTAAAAATAAATAAATAAATTAACGAATGAAAAAAAAACTACATGGAGCAATATGTATGTTTAACGAGAATGTGGTTGTCTTTATGTTGGAACAAATATTTACTACACTTTCGGAAAAAATGATTGAAAGCATGATATCGTTATCATGAATCCCAATACCTATAAATTTTCTGCAACCCTAATGTGTTAGATTGAACTATACAGGGTGTTTATGAAGTCTCGGACCCATTTTAATGTTTAATAACTCATAAAATAATAAAGATAGATTAAAATTAATAACATAAATGGTTAGATAGACTCAAAAAGTTTCATGACCCTTGTCAATGAACTTCCACGTGCGCCCCCTTCGTCACTCGGAGAATATCTAGTCGATAGTCAATTTCACGCCTGGTAGCGGCAAGCATGTCGGCATCTACATGTGTGAACATATGTAGCATTCTCCTTAATATCCGCTCGAATAAAACATCACATAGAAAAGTACTACATAGAACAAACACATCAAAAGTAAACATAACATTGCAATAGTTGCCAAAAACAAAAAAGAGACAAATGCAATTAATAAGCAGACGATATTTAGAAAAGTACAGATATTTAGACTGGAAAATGAAATTATCTGAAA
>NC_092211.1:25551503-25624589 GCF_043381705.1 Parasteatoda tepidariorum | reverse complement strand
GGGTCGAATCGTCGAGGAACATTCCAGTGACTTTCAAGTCATGTCTTGGCCCCCAAATTCACCTGACCTTAATCCAATCGAGCATTTGTGGTCCTACTTGGAAAACCAAATTCGTGCTGCCACGCTACCCCCTCTCAATGTGAGGGAATTGCAGGACCAGTTGGTGAGCGCTTGGTACCAGATACCTCAGACTGCCTATCAGCACCTTGTGGAATTAATGCCACGGCGTGTGCTAGCAGTTTTGAGGGTTAAAGGTGGTCCTACATGTTATTAGCAGAGCGGTCATAATGTAAAGGTTCTTCGGTGTATATACCTATAAATCAAACCAAGTTAATGGTGCGGGATCGCCATTTTTGGCTCTTGAACCAGAATTGTAAGTCAACTAAGTTATAATTTGATAAAAAAATATATTTATTCGATGAAAGTAAATTTTTGTGCTGATTTTGCAGATTAAAATATTGTCTGCAGCAATTAATAAGAATTCTCAAATTCGTTCTCTCGAACCATGAACACAGTACTGTAGTACGTGAAAATTCGATGATTTGGTCAGAAGTTATTCAAGCGTTCTGCGTTTATTTTATACATAATGATTTAATAAGACAAAATATCATGAAGAATAATTTCTAAGTAAAGTTATTCCCATTAGCTTGAATTGATTGAAATATGGAAATAAAGAGGTTTTTAACCTTTTGGTTACTTGCCATTTCCCTTTCATTTCAATTTTAGTGGATGCTGATATTTCATATTTCATTATATTTGGACTAAGTCAACCACATATGATCTAGAAATGTTGAGTGACATGATATCTTGGTTGGGCGTCAACTAGGAAAAGGAGCCAACTCGATTAATATTTAATCTATAGAGAGAAAACAAGATAAGGGCCTTCAGATTAGAGGAAAAAAATAATTAAGCAGAAAAACGTGTTGAATTTTACATTATAGTACTTGGAAAAAGGGTGCAGTTATGAATGTATAAACGGAAACCCTTTCACTGTAATTTAAGACATTGTGAATTATTCTTGGTTTAAATATATGAATGAAATAACTGTTTATACATTAACTGCTGAAATTGTACTGGACTGCAGGAATTAAATTGGACAAGCATACATAATACTAAATGTTTATTAAAACAGCAGAAACAAAATTTCAAATAAACATTATTGCCATTAGCTCATTTACAAATTTTTCCAGTGGACACCTTTGGCTTTAATGAAGAGCGGTAAATTGGTCATATATTTTTAATACTATTGTTATGGGCTTCAATGTTTTTTTTTCTTCTCTTTCCAATGCCCATTTGTGTTAGCATCCGCCAATTCAGGCAAATACAGGGCGAGTTTTTTGACCTCTCTTTCAGGGGCACCATATTAGGTGGGCCAACGTCGCTCCCACAGTGAGGACAGGTAGTACAGAGAAGGAAAGAACATCCATGCCTTGCCCGGGATTCCAACCCAGAACCTTTCTGATGCAAGGACAGTTCCCTGACCCCTACACATGCCGCTCGGTTGGGCTGCAATGTACGTGCACTTATATTTTGTTCCATTTTTTTCAAAAACATTTCTTATGAGTGTCAAACTCTGATCTTAATGGTAGACCGAATGAAGAAATCCTTTTAATAAGATCAACATTCTAGTGATGTAAGATAGTCAGAAAAATGTTCTTTGCACAATTTTCTTAGATCTGAGTGCTGGAGTAGGGTCCTGTTGGAAGATTCAATTATGCTTTTCAAAGAACTTTAACGATCAAGAAAGCATAACACATTCAATACAAACCTGTGATATTTGCGATGAAACTATTTGGTTTTTTACTGTGTCCAAACTATTTATTGTCACCCTGTAGTTGAAAAAAAAATAATAATAAATAAATAAATTATAATTATAGTATATTTTATATTTGAAATATAAATAAAATTCTAAGTCTATTTTACCTTATAGAAAATTTAATATATAATAAATATCAACTTAGAAAAAGACTTGTAAAAGCACAAATAAAGCGTTTGAAAAAGACCAGTCAATTCACTACTATGAATAAATAGCATATAAAATAACGGCAATAATAATNTATGAGTGTCAAACTCTGGTCTTCATGGTAGACCGAATGGAGAAATCCTTTTAATGAGATAAACATTCTAATATTGCAAGATAGTCAGAAAAATGTTCTTTGCACAATTTTTTATCTCTGTGTGCTGGAGCAGAGTCCTGTTGAAAGATTCAATTTTGTTTTTCAAAGAACTTTAACGATCAATAAAGCATAACACATTCAATACAAACCTGTGATATTTGCGATAAAACTATTTGGTTTTTTACTATGTCCAAACTATTTATTGTCACCCTGTAGTTGAAAATAAAAAAATAATAAAAAATAAATAAATGAATTATAATTATAGTATATTTCAGATTTGAAAAATAAATAAAATTCTAAGTCTATTTTACCTTATAGAAAATTTAATATATAATAAATAGCACCTTAGAAAAGGACTTGTAAAGTCACAAATAAAGCGTTTGAAAAGGACCAATCAATTCACTACTATGAATAAATAGCATGTAAAATAACAATAATAATAATAGTAATAATGATAATAAAACGGAACACCAGTACGGAACTGATCAAATTATCAGATCACGTACTTGTGTGCAATCTTATTACTTCAAGGATTAGACAACACATTGTCAGATTTGTCACATGGGATTAAAAAAAAGAAGAAAACCAACAGAATAGTACATAAATGCGAATTACAGAAATGTTATGTCGGTATTTTTGCTTAAAAGTTTATAAATGAAATTTTACAGTTTAGACTCTGTAATCTGCATTTAATATTATTCTGTGTATCAGCAATCGTGAAGGCTCTTGTTTATAGCATCAAAAAGATCGTCCATCTTTCACTCTTCTTATTTACACTTTTCTTGCTCTTTTCATATTTATGATAATATTGTAGAGTTTCCATTAAGGGTTGGGTCAGAATTGAGACCATTTACCCCAAAATAGGCGTTGATGTGCATGAAATATTATTTGCTATTCTAAGACACTAGAATATTTTTTTGTTATATGAATGAATCAAGTCTTAATTTTATATGGTGATTTCAAAGCGTTTTTGCGACAGAAAAAAACTAAAATTAAATTTTTTTAAGCAATAGTTATTTTTCCTGTGAGGCTACTCAAGTCTGTTATGCTGTTTCCATATGCATACAGAGGAGGATCAAAATCGAGGTAATATAACAGTGAATCTGCGTTGATATGCATGAAAAATTCTTTGTTATTCTAATACACTATGTATGGCTGAAACAAGTCTTACTTTTAAATTACAAACCATTTACAAAGCAGTTTTGTGATAAAAATGAATTTTTTTACAGAAACAGTTACTGTTCCTTTGAGATTACTTCGGGAAATTAAATTGACTTATCTTAATAAGCATTTTCAAAGTAAAAACTGAACAAAAACATCTAATCACAGATTCTCAAAGAGTTTTAAAAATAAAAGTGCACTTCCATTCTTTGTAAAACGCCTCAAATGTAAGATTTTTTCCCCTTTTTTTCATCAAGATATAAAAATCTTTTAGGAAATATTGATCTGAAATTCCGTTTCACATTTAATCTGCCACTAAAACGGAACTAAAATCCTTTTTGTTGAGAGAATTGAAAAATCGAATTCACCGGTTCATGTGATAGACGATACTGAAGAAGTATAAAAATCTTTTTCATTGCACTCCGAAACAATTACGGGCTCATTTTATTGTGTTTCAACTGCCTTATTGAGAAAAGAATTTTTTTAAAAAGGAGATCGAACTCTTTTTTTTCTTTCTATTTTTTAAGAAGAAATATTTTTAACTAAGAAATCTTTGTTATCTAACCTTCAGTAATTCTAGATACGAAAAATCAAAAGGCTTTCTGCATAAAGAAAATAGTAAATAAGTGGGAGATTTGGAGATATATGGGTCGATTAAGAAAATTCAGGGTATATTTTTTGAAACCGGTGATGACTAATAATCGATCAATTTCATTTTATTTAATAACTGTCGTTGAATAGCCGACCTAATTTTATGGGTTCACGACTACTAATGCTCAACTCCGTAGCCCTGTAATTTTGAACCCAATCCAGAAGATAAGTGAACTCCTGGATCGAGTATTGGGAGAAATTTGCCTTCGTAGAGGACTTTTTGATGGAGCTAACCAACATTTGTGCTACATGGAGAGGAAGACCCCGAGAATCTCCCACGGTTAGCCTGACGGCAAGGAGACTCTATACCACTGAGGATATTTCACGTCAGAACTGTGGCCGGTGCAAGGCGGAAGCGGAATTCGTATCGACAGGGATTCGAACCCGGTTCGCCGCATTGGAAGGCGAACGCTCTATAATAGATCAATTATCATTAATTATCAATAATAGATAGATCAATAGATAGATAGATATAGTAGTCAGATATCATAGATAGATAGATAATAATGGATATATATAATAGATCAATTTCAGAATAGATCAATTAAAATATCTATCTATGTTTAAGGTCGGAATAGCTTGGTTGATAGGGCACTGGGCCCATGTTAAAGAGATCGTGGGTTCGATCCCCACCGGCCAAAGAATCCCCTTGTAGTAAATGGTGACTGGTGCACGGTAAATCTGTCGAGTCACAAAATCCTCCACGCTTCCATAACAAATCATACCTCTGGGGGTACTGATTCAGGAGTTTTTTTTTGCCTTCTGGATTGGTTCAAAATTACAAGGCTACGGAGTTGAACATTAGTAGTCGTAAACCCAAAATTTGGTCTGCTGTTCAACGACGGTTATAAAATTATTAAATAAATCTATCTATATTTGAAATAATCAAGCTTTATTAACCATAAAGAAAAGTATTTCAGCGTGACAACGCAAAACCACAGACAAGTTTAATCATCTGACAAAATCTTAGAGTTTGGAAGGAGTGCGTTGCTCCAAAAAACCACACTTCACCTAACCATGGCCAAGCAACCAGTCCCATCTTTCAGGGCTCTATCGTTAACATACATAATTTTGACCTCAGTCAGATGACTTGGACGGCACCTGAGCTGGTACTAAACTTCCACACCACAGTCAACAAAAGGACTTTCTGCTATTACAGATACTACGAAGACCTTTCAGCGTATATATGCTGGTTGTTTAGTAGACTTCCGGGATCGAACTTACGACCGCTGTCTCTACACCAGTGAAGTGAGAGACGCTACCATCGCTGCGTCTCCAGAGCTCTTGCAAAAAAACAAAAAAACCTTAACCTGGTGTCGTTAAATTTCAGTGTCTTTCTTTTTTTAAAAACTAAATTCCAAGGAAATTCAGTAAGGTAAACGTTTTAGCTTCTTTTAGGTGCCGCTGTAAATTACCATCTTAGTCACATTATTAAAGTAAAAATTTGATTTATAGACATTGTATTTAAACTTTAAATCCGAGTATTTTAAATTTAATTCTAAGAACTTAAAATTTACAGGCTCAAATAAACGATAATATTTGTTTTCAAGTTCCTACTCTTATTTAGATTTCCTATTTAAATCGTCTTTTATGAAATTTACTAGTCTCTCCATGTTGCTGATGCTTTCGTATACTTTCATTATTAATTCAAAGCAGGAAAAAAAATGAATTTTTTGTAAAAAATAAATAAATTTCGTATTAAAGAAAAAGAAAGCAAGGAAACATAGTCTAAAAGCTAACGCTGTTTTAAATTACTATAAGCTTTTCCAAAGAATCATTCGTGACAATAATACTAAAAGTGTGTATAGTTTTCTTTTCACTTAAAAAAAAAAAAAGAGAAACTGAAATAAATAAATATTAACAATTGCTTTGAAATGGAATAAAAAATAATTTTTAAAGTTGGGATCTGAGACACTTAATATTTCTACAATTGTATTCTTTTGGGAAAATGATAAAAAACAGCAAGAAGCAGGAAAAAAAATATTTAGAAATGTAGTAGCGTCACGTATTTAATACAAAGCTGAGTGTCACATTATTATTATTTTTTTTCCCATTCCAAAATATATTTCTCAATTTAAAAAGTTATTTTATCACTAACAAGAATGGATTTTTCATCCTTTTTCTTACTGAAACGGTTTTTATTCAATTTTTTCTCTACTGTGCCTAACGTATGAATTCTAGTAGCATTTTTTCAGCAATATTCCGATTTTAAAATAATTGAATTTGTACTTTTATAAAAGTTTAAGCTTTAACTGTAGTAAGAAAAAGATGTCAGAATTTCGCTGCATGAATCTCAGAAATTAGTGAATAAGAGAGATTCGAAAAAAGAAGTGCAGAGTAGCAGGTGAAGGGAATCGAACCCCGGCCTTTCTCATATTAAGCAAACGCTCTACTAATGTGTTACACCCCCTCTGTTACAAGACGCGTTTGCTAGATGTTCCTCCAAACAATTCAGTGTTTCAAGATCATAGAAGATGGTCTAAGGAATACTGTCTAAGAAAAAATTATGCCGTCATTTTTGGAAGTGGAATAAGTCTGAGGCTTTTAAGGGTCACTATTTGAAAGAATTTGAAAATATTGGCAAAGGTTAATCAATTTGGAGGGTTAAAGGTTAATCAATTTTTAATACCATCAATTTTATGAAACATCAAAATGCAACAATGGTTAATAAAATCATAAATAAATAAGTAAATAAATGAATTAATTAATAAATTAATAAATTAATAAATTAATAAATTAATAAATTAATTAGTAAATAAATAAATTAATAAATAAATTAGTAAATTAAACAAATAAATAAACTAACTACTTTTTAGGTCAAGCTGACTTATTCCACTTTTAATTATACCGGCTCAGATAAAGGCAGTGTAATGATAGTGAAACATAAATGAATTAATTTTTCATACTTTATTAAAAGCTGAGCTGTAACTGAGAAAAAAGATGATACAGCTTTTAATATGAAGCTTTCAATATGAAGCTTCTATATACGAAGCTAGAGACAAAAAAAAAGAAAAGAAAGATAAGAAAAAGAAAATTGGAGGTGCGGGGGATCGAACCCCGGGCCTTTCACATGCAAAGCGAACGCTCTACCACTGAGCTACACCCCCTGAAGTCTAGATGCTTGTACTTTCAAACACAAAAGATAAGATTTCTCTCAATTTCTTTAATTAACTTACTTATGTACAGCTGGCACAAAAAAAATCTAACAATTTCATGAGCAGTAACGTCAATAGAAGTCTGTTTGGTGATTTCTTTGATATAGAAAAATCTAAGATTTTAATTTTTTTATTTTTTAAACTTCTTGTTCTTTCCTCAAATATTCTGATTATTCTACAAAACATTTTCTACACAATCTAAGATGGCATTAAAAATATCTTTTCGTATCTAAAGAACGAATTTTCCTTCCTTTTCTTATACTTATTTATTTATTTAATTTTTTGTTTAAGAAGTACAAGGAGGAAAACTCAGTCAGAGATAAGAGAATTATCATAATGGAGCGGAATTTTTTGCCTCCGAAATTGATAAAAATCTAATGTAACGTAGGCAGATAATAAGTTACTTATTGATTAAACAAAATATGAAAGAAAATTAAATTCAAAGATTCGTTTGGATTTACATTTTAAATAAAAGCTAAATATCAAGTTTTTGATTTTCAGTTATTAATCCAAAATTTTTTTAAAAGCTGAAATAGGGAAAAAATATAAAAAATAGAGGAAGAAGTAAAATTCTAAGGTTCCTTTTAATTTAAAATTTAATTATCTCGGGTACAGCAAAACATGTTAGCCACGTGCTCATAATTCTTGTTGCAAAATCGTCGATATTTTGAAAGATTTTTTTTTTTATATTTCCAATGACCGAAGTTATAGAAAAATACTGTCCCATAGAATACTGACTGTAAAGACACGGTTTCCAGTGGAGCACCAAAGTTAAGCATCCCTGGTTGCTGTCAGTAAGAGGGTGGGTGACCACTTTAATCAGCCTGCGTAGGGACCGAGGATGCACGGTATAGGTAATCGTTAAACTGTTCTACCGTGAAGTACTCGACTTCGCGCACAGGTCATCGGGCTGTCAAGAGGAGGAGCCAATCCCTCCGCAAAGGATCAAAATTGTGATAGGATGTCGGATCATCCCAAGGTTTCTTTTTCCAGACTGTCCCATTATGCAGCTCTAGTACGACGTAAGCATAAGTATCCACTTATGCCGACGTCGATAAGTACTTACCAGAAAACCACTGCACCACAAAAAGTGAACAATTTTAAAATTCGAAAATAACACGACAGAAAAAAGGAAAAGAATAAAAAGAGGCGTGAAAACAAAGAAATTTATGAACCACTAATGTCCCTAGCACGCCAATAATACCTCGTTTGCATTGCCACTTAAGTATGCTTAATTTTGATGTCAGATATAAATGTCTCAGCTAAGCTTCTAACAAATGCCCTTTATCGAAATAAGTGCCTTACAGTTAAGCTGGCTACTCAATGCTTACGAGGTATAGCGGTCGCACAAAGAAATGTCTTTTATTGCTCTGAAGTGGCGAAGGTGGTTCGGGTCCATCTCCTCCAGAAGATCGAACAGCCTGCAGAAAGGATCTTGGACAATGTTAATACGGTGAAGGGGACAAGGCAAAATTCGGTGACAGTCTGACTCTTAGACCACTTTGAGATAACCTGCAGGTAATTCCACCAGATCTTGTCAGAACTCTTCAGTGAGTATTTATTTAAGATTAAGCTCTGCATTTTTTTTCTTCATAAGTAGCTTTAAGAGACGTAGCTTTCCTTGAAGTTTGTACGAGAGAAGCCTCCTGCTTAGCAAATCAGTCTGCTATTTCATTACCAGCTACACCGCAGTATCCAGCGTCCACTGCAAGACGAATTGTTTTGCACGGACATGCAGCACCAGTAAAAACTTTTGCCCTCGAAGATGTGACAAGAGGCAGGGATCGTATTACAATCCACTGCAAAAACCGCTGCTTTGGAATCAGAAAACATAACATGGTGGGATCTGGAAGCAGAATCAAAGGTTTAAAATCAAAATTTAAATCAAATGTCTCCTTTAGTTCTAGAATACCGTGTATGAAAACAAGCTAAGTTATTTTGAAAGATATGCAATGTAAATAGATTAGAAATTCCCATTGTTCACATGCGAATTTTTCGAATTCTAATAATTAATAAACTTGAATAAACACAAGAAATATTTTTGGCGGCTCTAAATCTAACGGTTTGCAGTTGTCGGACTGTTGTCTGCACAGTTTTTAAAACTTTAAGCACGATCCCGCTGCATAGTAAACTATAAAAACATTGTTTAGGCATAGTAAAGTTGCTGTGTGCTACTTGATTAGACCCATTCGAATCGCATTTTGCGATCTCACGTCAATGCGACTCACGCATGTGCTAGTAGTCCATATTACGTGCAGTTTTTTAAACAGTCTCACGTGCATCTGGGCAATTGCATGCAGTGTGAACGTTCCCTAATCACTGGAACTTTTATGATAAGCAGTAGTTGTTCTTTCTTTGTATTTTCTCATCTCAAACTATAAGAAATGGTGAACAAACGAATTGCGTGTTTAAAGTGTTGTTTTCTCATTATCAACATCTCATACTAAATCGAGGATGCTCCACAATTCTGTATTTCACTTTTTCTTCCATTGCCGATCGAAATGGGCTGCAGGTGGCGTACAGCAGAACTCTTTACCTATGGTAACACTTCGCATGCTTTCACCATTGACGTGAGGAGGGACATAGGAGATGAAAGTTCGTTGGTTTCTGTCTTGTTCCTCAAATAGATTAAGAACTTTCAAGTTAGGAAACTATATGGAACTGAAAACTGCGTTGAAAATAGCTCTAAAAGTAAGTGTCTTGGAAATTTTAATTTTTTTTGACAATTAAATACGAGAAACATTAAAAAAGAGGAAAATTATGTAGTATATTCCTCTACAACTTAGAAGAGGAGGAGAGGAAAGGGGCCAGGATCAAGACGTGGAACCGGTCTTCTCCCCAGATGGCGTATTGGGAATCAGGCGCCATTTTCGAGATAGGAACTCTTATCAAGTACCTTATTGTAACCAGCTTAAGTTTGTAATATCCTTTATATCGACGAAATTGCCAAAGTGCCAGCATACCCCGTCGTGAGGATAGCTACAAGGAAACATGAATATATATAGGGGAAAAATTATAAAGCAAAATTGTCATTTTATTCTAACAGCTTTATTTCTTCCTGTATTCTGGTTATCATTGAAAATGATTCCCACAATTTTGAAAATGCTTTCGTCATATTTTGAATCCTCACGAGTGTTTGTTTCTGACTTATTTCAGTCAGGACACTGAAATATACAAAAGCTTGTGGAGCAGAGTAAAAAATAAAAAAAGAGAACTTTATTGGGAACAAAAACAAACACATAACATAAACACATGTCCAGGCGGCAAAGAAAGGTAATACAATAAGTTTAAAACAGAAATTAAGAAAAAAAAATACATGAAACTATATAAAAAAATAACAAAGGCAAAATAAGCCTCCCCTTTTTACAAAAGTGACAATTTTACATCAAATTATTCCTTGGTATTTTTTCCCATTGATTGTTTTACAAATGTCAGAAATTTCTACAACACAAGTAAACGTTTTATTTTTTATTTTACTTTATAACTTGCATTGAACAGTCGACCCAATTCTGAGTTTACAACTTTCAATTTTCAACTCCGCGACCTTGATATTTTGAACCCAACCCGAAAACTCCTGGATCAAGAATTGGGGTAAACTAGCCTTCGTGTAGGACTTTTTGATGGAACTAACCCACATTTACGTTGTATGGAGAAAAAAATTACAAAAACCTCTTAAGCTTAGCCCAACAGCTGGAGGAATCTAACCCATGGTCCATCTATCCCTGAGGATAATTTACGTCAGCACTGTTTCGGGTTTAAGCCGGGAGCAGAATTCATGTCTTCCAGCCACCGCTTTGATACTGAGATACCTCATCAATCCGCTTTGATACTGAGATACCTCATCAACCCGCTTTGATACTGAGATACCTCATCATCCAGCCACCGCTTTGATACATAGAAACTGAGATACCTCATTGGGAGAGGAACGCTCGATCATCTGAGTTCATAAACACCTTATTGCCTTTATCGAAATTATGTTTTTTTTTCACTAAAAAAAGATCTTCTGGAAAATTTGAAAACGTGGCTTATCATTATGTTTCTCCAGACCTTTCTTTAATTAACAGTAGCGATAACAGATACGCAGTTAATTTGTTACATGTATTAAATAACAGGATTCACAAAGTCTGCAAATAATTGTCATTAAACGAATACTATAAAACTTTTAAATCTTTATATGTCTAAAAAAGCATAAAAATAAATCCACTTCAAAATAATGCGAGAGTGAAATCAACAATGATAAATACGACGGGAAAAAAATTGTAAACTATGAAATAAAGACATCATAAATATTTATTTCATAATCTTTGAATATACATTTTATTTGGAAGACATAAAACGCTCGAAGAATAAATAATCTTATGAGGGTGTTTTGTTGAGAATGTTTAAGGCGGTGTATCTTTATGATCGCCATTATCGTATCGCTGCATTTGAAAGACCGATCATATTTCGAGACATATATTACTTTTTCCACAGAAATAGAATTTTCCTATCCTGAGGGTATGGAAAAGTTCTTATGAGTGCATTTATTCACTTCCCTGTAACGTATTCTTTTATTGACGAACAATGGTATTCATTTTTTATCAGAGGATGAATATTTTCGTCATGTATTCAATGAGCGAGATATTTTTTTGGGTGCTGTAGAATATTATTTTATTAAGATACTCATAGAGTTAAACATACATTAAAACATAATTGAAAAAATTAAACATACATTTAAGCATAATTGAAAAAATTAAACATACATTAAAACATAATTGAAAAAAATTAAACATACATTAAAACATAATTGAAAAAATTAACCATACATTAAAACA
Organism: Parasteatoda tepidariorum; assembly: GCF_043381705.1. NCBI lineage: Eukaryota > Metazoa > Arthropoda > Arachnida > Araneae > Theridiidae > Parasteatoda > Parasteatoda tepidariorum. Next base: position 25,612,691 of record NC_092211.1, on the reverse strand, counting down.
TAATTGAAAAAATTAAGCATACATTAAAACATAATTGAAAAAATTACATACATTAAAACATAATTGAAAAAATTAAACATACATTAAAGCATAATTGAAAAAATTAAACATACATTAAAACATAATTGAAAAAATTAAACATACATTAAAACATAATTGAAAAATGTACCTAAGTAATAAAATTACGTAAACATAATTAACAAAGCGTAAATATGCTAAGTTTTTAATTACGTAAACACAATTAAAAAAATAGGGAAAATCATACATCAATTTTAGAAATGAGCAAAGTATATTAATTTAGTGACATTCAATGCTTTTTACACGTTAAAATTCATTCAAGCCATGATCATTTGGCCGAAGTAAATCTAGCAAATAAATTAAATTAATTTATAATATTGACTGGAATAATGAGCAAGAACAACCTAACAACAATATTTCATAGAAAAATAAATAAATAATATAAAAATCCGAATGAAGTGTGAAAAAATTATATATTTTTTTTATACTTCATCCAGATTTTTTTGGCAATTTTATCTTCACACATTATTTTTCCCGTTTTTGAAGATAGGAAAGATGCACTTTCAAAATCATTCTTCGAATACTTTTGCATTCTTTGCTTTTTTTTATGCAAATGTTATTTTTACATATTTGTCTTGATGTATTCTTTCTCACTAGAGCATGATAAAAATCTGTAGCAAAAAGAGAGAATTTTTTTTTTCCAGAATTGAATCGCTTGCTTTGTTTGAATGTTTTTAAGCTTGAGTACTCTATCGACGTCTTAAATCCACATGGAATACATGCAATGAACTTTCATTATAAAAAAAAAATTGAAAATCAAACTTTTGAAAAATTTCAATCATGAATTCTAATTCATTTATCCAAGAGACGCAGTCTTACTTTGATATCGATTTTTGATTTTACATATTTCTTATGAATAATTTTAAGTCTTCACGTCAGAAAGTTACGGTTTAGATACATTAGCTTTTATTTGCTTCGAAAACTCGATATTTTAAAATGCCACATCATAAGGAATCTCTTTTTTTCTGCATTTGAATTTAGTTTAAACATTTGATTTTTGTTTTCTAGACGATTTTTTTTTCGAACTTTTCACGATAGAGTGCTTTTTTACAGACCGACGTTCTTGAAAAACGTTGGATGTAAAAAGTTTGCTTATTTAAGTTGGAAAAAGAGCTCTCGATACTTTTTCGAACGTGTCCGAATTTTTTCTTCTCAAACACTTAAAGTAATAAAATGATACGGTTTGTAATTTTGGATATGTAATTTAATGCTTTATGTTTGACCTATTTTACGCGCATTTTCAAAATTTACTGTTTTGTATTCCAGAGAAGCACATTTTTAACTGAATGAAGACAAACTACGATTAATTTCAGCTCATATTTTTACCTTTCGATAAATTAGCTACATATTTGAATTCCCTACTATCTTTTTATTTACAAAAGCAAGAATATTTAGTTTTTTTTTTAAATTTCAAATATTTCAGCAATAATGGAATAGTATTGTGTTAAACATTTATTCAATTTTAAATGAGTTTTAAAGAAGCCAACCTTGGTTTGGGTTGATTGTTAACATTGCACTTGAGGTACACTAATGGACTATATACGACTGTCTGGAGTTTATCTTTATTGGTGATCTGCATGCGCTTATAACGCAATTTCGATCGTAATGGTAAATGTTGGTACTAATCACATGGGCTTTGCACCACGCTTCCTTACAACAAAACCATGATGGAACATTTTTCAACTTAGAAAACCCCGTCAATATTATATTAGAGTAGATTTCTAATCACTAAGACACGATCGATGAAAGTGCAGTTTGATCAGATAGCCAGTTTTTCGCACGGGGGTTCGAACCCTGGTTCAAGCAGTGACAATCGAAAACTAAACTCACCACTTGTAAGCCAGTCCTGACAACTTGGGCTTGAACATATGTATGTAAATGACCAAAATTAATGAATTTTAACAATCGCCTAGTACCGCCGTGGTGGCTCAGGGGATAAAGTGCACGTCTCCCAATTAGGTAACTCGATGACCCGGGCTCGAATCTCAGCGATGGTTGGGCGATACGCATTTTTCCCAGGATAACGTACAATACAATAAATCCAGGAGTTTCTTTGTCTTTAGGATTTTATTCTAAATTACAATGCTACGGAGTTGAACATCGGTAGGCGTAAATTCAAAAATTGGGTCAACGATGATTAGGAAACATTTACCTGGTCACTTTTATGCATGTCCGAGATATCTGTTAAATATCGACAGTCAATATAAGCTGATGATTTTGACCCATTACCATTATTTCTAACTTACAGCATTGTCATTTCTACATCAGTTAAACAATTCATTCGTGTGGGAATGAATTGTAAGATGCTACATGAAATCGCTAAATCTCTCTATTGCTAAATGTCTCTAAAGAATATACAAGTTTACGCATTTCCGTAACTAATAAATTTTAAATTTAGTTACGGCGTGAATCACGATTCTAATGAATAATAATTTTAGAAACAATAACAACTACTAACGATACTAAATAAAATCAACTTTCTCAATTTTCATATTAAACATATGTCAGCAATGTCAATTTTCATTTTTAGCATATGCTATCAATATCAATTTTCCTTTTAAGCATTTGTTAACAATGTCAATATCAATTTTCCTTTAAACATATGTTAAAGAAGTCAATTTTTTTAAACATAAGCTAACAATATGAATTTTTTTATTTTAAGCATATGTTAACAATGTCAATTTTAAATTTTCATTTTAACCATATGTTAAAAATATGAAGTCCTAAAGATATGTTAGAAATGTCAATATCAATTTTTATTTTAAGTACATGTTAACAATGCCAACGCCAATTTTCATTTTAACCGTATATTAGCAATTCCAGTGCCAATTTTCATTTTAAATGTATGCTAACAATGTCAATTTTAAAGTTTCACTTTAAGCATATGTTAAAAATATGAAGTCTTAAAGATGTGTTAGAAAAGTCAATATCAAGTTTCATTTTAAGTACATGTTAACAATGCCAATGTCAATTTTCATCTTAAACGTATGTTAACAATGCCAACGCCAATTTTCATTTTAAATGTATGCTAACAATGTCAATTTTTATTTTAAGCATAGGTTAAAAATGTCTATGTCAATTTTCATTTTAAGTATGTGTTAACAATGTCATTATCAGTTTTCATTATAAGTATATGTTAACAATGCCAAAAACAACTTTCATTTTATGCATATGCTAACAATGTAAACGTCAATTTTCATTTTAAGCATATGTTAGCAATGTCAATGTCACTTTTCGCTTTAAGTTTAAGTTAACAATTAGAAAATGGCGGTGCAAATTTCAACAAACAAATCCTTTAATATGTTTCAATTATAACGGCAACAGTGGGCTTGAACGGAGAGCATTCGAAGAATCCACATACAGTTTGAAAATTAGTCGAATATATACTTCAGAAAAGATAGAATGTGATTAGCTTTTCTGGCATGCAGAATATTAGGAGGACTTTTACGCACGACCTAAGTTTCTTTATAAGTCAATACTAAAGAATTCCCGTGCAGCACTGAGTCATTACGAAAGCGCTATTGGTTATACGTTATTTTCCTAGATAGCGAAATTTTAATTAAAATGGTTTGACTGGTCGTGCATAAGTTCAGAGTTTCGACTAGAAATAACTGCAATGATTATTCCCGGCAAATACATATAGGCTGAATAACAAAGTTAATGAACGGAAACTGAGTTGGAGAAATTAAATGATAAAGTATTCGTGATTCCTAAAGTTTGACGTGCGAACCCAATTATAGAATGAAGTGATGGAAATTTGAAGAATGTTACGCTGGATAATTTAATTAGAATGTGCTTTGTAAAAAGGTCTTCCATTCTTTAGGTCTGTTCTCAGTGGAATCGAAAATGTGAAAATTGTTCTCATTCTCTAATTATTTTATCTGAATAATAATAAAGTAACGAAGCAACTTATTTTGTAATTAATAGAGAAAAAAAATGTATTTTATTATCATGTACTTTCTTAATGTGAATTTTTTTTATGATCTTTTTTTTCAATTCTACATCAAGAATTAAAGGGGGGTATAATGTATATGAGTACTTAATGCATTCTCATACAACGAAATATTCCACGGAGGTTTTGCAAAATGGCCCAGTTCTATGTAATAAAAACGGATACTCAAAATTCGTAAATTTTCTTCGTTTTTGATGAAACCATGTAATAGAAACTGCTCTGACTCTCTGAGTATACATTTCTTCAAACTTGAGAAAATCTAAACTTCTCTGAACACTTTTCCGAAGATACGATAGTGTTTTTATAAGCATTAACCTTAGTTCTACACATTGATTAACACTATTAATAAGGAAATAATATATATATGATAGGAGAAGTAAAGAAGTATTCCCTTACAAAAATCAATGTGTTCATGAGGTTTATTTAAGGTTGTTTTGGGGTGTTACGCCTGAATTAAAGTTTATTTTAAGTTGGTTTCAAAAACAATCTTAAAAAATAAACCTCCCAAAGTGTTTTAATCAAGGTATATTAAGTTGTTTTATTTTTACTTGAGGAGATTTATAGGTTGATAGAAATTTACCTAAGAGCTTAGTGAAGTTTTTTTGAAGTGTACATGTAATTTTTTCGACACTTCAAGCAAATAATTATATTTCAGATTTAAATAATTTTACCCGATTTCAACTAAAAGTATTGCTGAGCTATATACGAGGCTTAAATGAAGTTGAATTTCAGGTTTATTGATGAGGATATTTTTAGTGCAAAACATAGCCTATTTATTTTTTTTTACCTGAGGTGCATTTCTTGCACTTGTAAATCTCAAAAATACCTTATTTTCAGCAATAGCTAGATTTAGCAATAGCTAGGAATTAAACTTGGGAAACTTGTTTATCAAGAAGGAACATAAAGCTCCATCCCATTCTGTGATTGAGTACAATGATTTAAAATCAGGTGTAAAACCACTACATAACTCTATTGAGATAACACGGGAGTGTTAATGATTTCGACAAGTATTTGAAATTTCACTCTTTGTCAAAAATCACGTAATGTCGTGATGAAATAATTGTCAAAAGTAACGAAGTATAGCTCAAGGACTGTTAAATAATTCAAAGTGAGACTTTTACTGAGAATGCACTCATGCATTAATTCTATTGAATACTTTTAACTTGTGAATTCATAACGTTTCTCAAATAAATGCAGTAGAATAAAATGAAAAGTTGGATTAATTACGAGTTTTCAAATAGATTTCTTTTAGGAAAACAACTTATATTTTGGAAATATCTTCTAAAAACTTAAACGAAAATTTATATGCTTACAAAATATCAATATGACATAATTTAAAAAATATAGCATTCGGTAGTATTCTAAAAAACTTATTATGCTTCAATTGGATATTCGCAAGTGACGTTATTGCAGGTAAATCGCAGCATTTGTTGATTCAAAATCCAATAATGCTCGACAAACATGCATGACGTAGTCTACAGGTATTCAGTTAAGTCTGATTTAAATCACTAGGCTAGGCATAATCACTTAACTTCTCTTAGAGTTGCAAATACCTAATTGAATATTTTGTTCTCGAATTTAATCTTTTTTAATAAATAAAAGTAATGTCTATTGCTGGCTACTACTTTCCCCCACCTCTCAGGTAATTTTCGAATTCCATCTTGAAAAAATGTCTCGTCTTTTGAGGTGATCCAAGTTAGGAGCCAATTTTCGATTTCTGCGAAAGAAGTGAACTGGTGACCTGCAAAATTATGCTGCATCCATCAGAACAACCAGTAATCAGAAGGAGCAATGTCCAGTGAATACAGCGGGTGTGGTAAAATATCCCACTTGAAAGATTCCAAATAGTTTTTTACGACTTTTGAGACATCAGTCCGACCGTTATTATGCAGAAGTCATGTCTTTGCTCGTATTCCGCCCTTTTTTCTCGTAATGCACGGCTCAAATGAAACAATTGTAGCCTATACCAATCGCCCGTAATAGAATCACCAGTATGTAGCAGCTCATAGTATACAAAACTATTCACCATTTATCATTCACCATTTACTATTCCTTATTCACCGTTAATCATTCTTGAAACGTCGAAACCATTCCCTACATGATTTATCAGTTGGAGCATTGTCAACATAAACTTCTACAAGCATTCGATGCGCTTCAGCTGCACTTTTCTTCCAATTAAAGCAGAAACATAAATGTTGCTTCATTACCGCAAAATTTGACATATTCAACAAAGTAAAAAACAGGGTTTTTGTATGAAACTTAAAGTGATGTAAACTGAATATTATTGACAGATGCTTAACCTCTCTGAAACCACCGAAACCAGCTGTCACTATATAACATTCATAACAGCAGAGCCATTTTTAAAAACGGTCCGAACTAATTCGTACACCCAATATATCAATATTCTTGAAATACTTCCTTCAAGGAAATATTTATTTAGTTTTGAAATATTTATTGGAAAATATTTTACCTTTTATTTTCAAGTAAATAAGCAAGACATTACTAAAGCGTTGACCGAACAGTAACTTAAAACAATAACTTGGAAATTTGATTTTCAGCATACATAAATTCCATATTTTGATGTTATATTTACGAATAATTTGTGATTTATGCTCAGTCTAATTAAAAATTTCACATTGGGATATCAATTTATAAGTACTAATAATAACCAGTATACAATAACGAATATGCCAAAATTATATATTTACAATTATATATTGCTACCTATTCTTTTCTATTTCTAAGTTTTTTCTGACAGAGATTAAAACTATAAACTCCATTAGTTCTTTTGTAGACGTCTTCTTCTACGACTTATTTTTTCTTTCGTTGCTCTAAGCTCACGATAATTTGTCGGATAAATCTGCAGGGGAATGACCTTCGGTCAAACACGTCACTTTGTCAGGTTAAGAAAAAAACATAGGGCCGTAATTCGGAAAGTTCTTGCCTACTTTTCTGGTACTAACTTACATTTGGGGACAAGGAAATGTATTTAATGCTCTTAATAGTTTTTATTTAATTATCTTTTTTAAGTAATTCTTATAAGAAAACTATATACGATAAAGTTATTTCTGATAAAAAGGGCTCAAACTCAGATAATAAACACCAAAACACATGGTATTTTAAATTAAGGTATTTGATAAAGTTACAGTTAGTAAAGTTAACGTTTTATAGGCAATTACGGTTCTTGAACTTGTATTATAGTTATTATTACCTATATGCTTTGTAAAAGTTCGTTGAAAAGTAAATTCAGCAGAAACAAAGATATTTACTTCCTTGTCTGAATTACGATAAAATTTTGAGACTACTCTGCAAAACATATAACTCATTTTCGTGGAAAAAATTAGACTTTGATGACAATAACTTTGACTAAGTAGAATAGTAATAGACCTTTTAATGTGTGTAACACGTGTGATGTTTGGTACATTCAGAAAAAAATTGGTTAAAACTACCAATATATGATCAAATTTACCATGTTTTTGGCCCTATGGGAACACGAAAAAGCTCGATAATTTTTACTGGGCCATTTTGGTAATAATTTTGGCTAAATTAACAAAAATATGATTTTATGTAAGATGATAAAATGTAGAAAAAATTAATAACTTTCGCACAGTATAAAAGCATTTATTTTATTAAATTTAAATTTTAAGTTTTGTATTTTCTACTAAATGCTTGGTAATAAGAACTATAATTTTGAAGCTAGAATTTTCGGTAAACCATTACCATACAAACGAAATTATTACCAACTCTACCACTTATATAACGTATATTTATTACCAAAATTATAGTTTTTTTTTTATCAGAAATGTAAAATAAAATAACAATGATATAAATAACTATAAAAATAACAATAAATAACGTTAAAAAAAACAATATTAAAAAAAGTTCAGAATTCCTTATTTTAATTATTGATGGAAAATATATTTTTTTCCCAGTTCAAATGCTATCATTGCTAATCATTAAATATAAGCAATGTTTGGAATTGTATGAATGTTGTATTTTCTTTTATATCAGAAAAGTTAGAGAAATAATCATGATAAAACAAAAATTGAATAAAATCAATACAGAATTTTAACGATTTTAAAAAACAATTTACAATTTTTCTTCGACATCACACATTTATCTATTTTACTCATTATTCATGAAAAAAAAGAAGATTTAAAATATGTCTTTTTTTGAATTTCAATTTAAAAAGAAACAAACGATGTAAGAAGAAAGACAGAATATCACGTCTAAAAAAATCGTCATAGATTTAAAATTCTTTCAGTTGTCTTACAAACTCATGCGTGACGATAACTTTGAATGGAAAAAAAGAATAAAATAATTCTATTTATTTTCTCTCTTTCATTCAAACCGCTTCCATTTCTAAAAGCAAAATCATAAGAAATGGAAGGAAAAAAAATTTTTTTCAGAGAGAAAGAAATATTTTCGCGATATGTGAATTGAGATTTTGAAATATTTTTTTTCTACACCCGCTGGGAAGGAAGTACTGAAAATGTAAAATATATGTAAAAAACGGTTTTGTATGTATTTGATATCATCGTCACGCGAAGAATTTAAAATTAAATGTCATTTCATATTTTGTGGGACTGTGTTTTCTTTTATATATTTATAAAAACGAGTTTTATAACATATATTTTTTTTATTTTATTATAAAAAAAATTGATTTAAATTAAGTTTCGCTGTTTAACAACAACATATGTATTTATGAAAGGAAGAAATCATAATGAAAATTATTAGTTCTTTAAACATTTAATGGCCAAAAAACTTTTGGTAAACTACATGTTTGGTAAATAAAACACAATTTTGGTTGGTAAAGCCAAAATATGCGGTGTTTAAATCAGTTTACTGGGTTGAATTTTTTTTTTTTGTCATGTGCTAATGGTTTACCGGAAAATCTGATTTTAAAAATAGTTCTTATTACCACGCACTTAAAAAAAAAATATAAAACTGAAAAGTTAATTTGACCAAATAAATAGTCTTTATGCCATGCTCTAAGGTATCATGATAAAATTACCAAATTTTATCACGTTTTATAAAACCATATGTTTTTAATTTTACCAAAATCATTATCACAAATTTCGGTCAAAATTACCGAGCTGTTTGGTGTCTCAATATAACTAGAAACATGGTATATTTTACTGTATATTAGTAGTATGGTAAAACTACCAGATTATGGTAGAATTTGCCGTGTTTCTGGTTCTATGAGAACACTAAAATGCTCAGGGATTTTTTTCTGGAGAGCTTTGGTTATGGTTTTGACGTAATTAACACTAAAATATAGTTTTATAACATGTGATAAAGTTTGGTAAACGTGTTTAATTTTTAATTTGTTAATTAATTTGTTAATTTTATCACGATACCTTAAAGCATGGTTTAGAAACCATTTATTTGTAATAAATTTACTTTTACGTTTTGTATTTCTTATTAAATGTGTAGTAATAAGAAATCTAAGTTTGAAAACCAGAATTTGTGGTAAACTGTAGTCATATGACCAGAAAAGGTACTAAATGAATGGTTTAAATACCGCATATTTTGGTTTTACTAACCAAACTTTTTCTTAAATTTTTTTTTTTAACCATGTCAACACCATACAGTGCGGCAATTTTACTAGAACCTTTACCTTTTGGACGTTTTTAACTCGATAATTTATAAAATGAGAGAATTTAAGAAAAAGAAATTTACTTAAAAAAAGTGTCTGAGTATAAAAAAAATTAGAGATTTTGCAATTGAAATGAAATATAAACGTTTGACATCATTATAATTTACTGAACTGAAAATATGTATTTTCTTAAGAACGGGAAAGATTAAAAAAAAATCGTTTTTGAAATAAGTGTTTCCAGGATCATTTAGTAAACCAAATTTAATCTCATCAATGAATTACTTCAATATAAATTGATTTTTTAAATGAATTTGTTTTATTGATTTGACAGAAAACTTAGGAAATAAACCTAGCGTCACATAGGGGTAAATGAAACTAGACTACCCTTAAATTAAGAATAATATAAGCCCTATATAAAATATAAATTTAAAAATTATATTACCTTGCTGTGATAATAACAAAGCAGAGTACTTTGCTAAAATCTTTAATTGAAGGTTATATTGATGCATAAACTTATTTCCAAACAATTAATATGTAAGCAGTCCAATAAATAGGCTTAAACCACAACATTCCAAATTACTTTGAATCATTATATTTTGCAACTTTATGGATACTTCAGTAAGATGCCAAATTGAATAATAGTATCCTGCAATCAAGCTTCAGAGGGATTTAATTGTTTTATAATATGGTTCAACTTTGTACTATCTTACACGGTTAAAAAAATTGTTGTAAAACTACCGTATTGTTTGGTAGTGACCTTTCTGGTAAAAATAACTATAATTCTTGTAATAAAACCAAAATATACGGTATTGAAGCCATTCATTTAACAATTATGTAATTTTTTTATATGGTAACGAAAATTCTGGTTTTTAAAATCATTTTTATTATTTAGTAAAAAATACAAATACAAAATTGAAATACAACTTAAATTCAATCAAATTAATGGTTTTTATGCCGTGTTCGAAAGTAGCATGATACAATTACCACATTTTACAACATTTACTAAATTTTATTACACATTATAAAACCATATTTTATTGTTAATTTTACCAAATTCATCCCCAAAGCATTACGTAAAAATTACCGAGCGCTTTTATGTTCCTTATAGAGTTATAAATATGATAAATGTTGCCGTACAAATTCAAATCATAAAGTTCAACAGGATCAAAAATTTCTATAACATTGCACCTTTTTCTAAAGAAAAATATTCGTATTTCGTTTATGTTCATAGTAAAAACAAAACTGTTATCACTTAAATAAGAATTTTCTTTTAGAAAAAGAAATAATCTTATATGAAATCTGGTTTTTGAAGAAAAAAGTGTAGGTTTCATATAGATGTACGAGCTCATTAAAATCAGTCTAAGAACTGTCAATATAAGTGAAAAATGATAGATTTTTGAATTGGTCTGGTAACAATGGCGATGGCGAAGTTTTCAAACAGCTAGACTTTTAATTATCTTACTAGCTATATACATAAAATAGTGCGAATTTTTATATCAAATGTCTATTTTATCATAGCTAAAGAGACATGTCTTGGGTTTCATTATTTCATGATAAAAAGTATTAATATTCTTTGTTTGTCTAAAGCACTAAAATTGAAATAATTTGATACAGATCTCAAAAAAGAAAACCCCCGAATCACGTTTTTTTAATGACCAAAGTTTCACAAATTAAGTGGAAAGAAAGAAAGGAATTTTATTTACATCTCGCTAGAGTTGCACTATAGGCTATTAATAGGAGCTCAAAAAGGAAATCCCACCGAATAACACTTGTTTTAATGACCAAAGTTTCACAAATTAAGTGGAAGGAAAGAAAGGAATTTTATTTACATCGCGCTAAAGTTGCACTATAGGTTATTAATAGGATCTCAAAAAGGAAATCCCACCGAATAACATTTGCTTTAATGACCAAAGTTTTAGAAATTAAGTGGAAAGAAAGAGAGGAATTTTATTTACATCGAGCTAGAGTTGCACAATAGGCTATTAATAGGAGCTCAAAAAAGAAATCCCTAAGAATAACATTTGTTCAAATGACCAAAGTTTCACAAATTAAGTGGAAAGAAAGAAAGGAATTTTATTTACAGCGCGCTAGAGTTGCACAATAGGCTATTAATAGGAGCTCAAAAAGAAATCCCACCGAATACCATTTGTTTTAATGACCAAAGTTTCACAAATTAAGTGGAAAGAAAGAAAGGAATTTTATTTACATAGCGCTAGAGTTGCACAATAGGCTATTAATAGGAGCTCAAAAACGAAATCCCACCGAATACCATTTGTTTTAATGACCAAAGTTTCACAAATTAAGTGGAAAGAAGGAAAGGAATTTTATTTACATCGCGCTAGAGTTGCACAATAGGATATTGGCAACGGTATGGAAACATCCCTGAGGGTGATTCGAAGACATGCCATCACAATTTGTGAGGCCACTCAATTTAGACTTTGATCTGAAGGGGAAAGAAATTTTATCCAGATCTATGTACCCATGATTCAGCTCAGTAACCGACCACAGGACTTTTGATTCCACAGATTTTACGAGTACGTATATTGCATGTACTCAGTTGGTTTTAGCAGAGTCGATTAAATTTTTACCGAATAAATTCTTAGTTCAAAGAAGTGATTTCAAATCAGGCAATATTTTAAGTTACGAAATGAAGCACAAAAAAGTACTTTCTCTGAATAAACATGTCCTTTTTTAAAAAGAAATTGTATTCTTTACCGTTAAAAAACAGAGGATAGTTGCAAACTGGATACCTGAAAATATGATTCCTGTAGTTTAGTCAGGAAGGCTGTTGGAGTCAAGGATTTTTTGTTTCTGCATATTTCGCCATATCTTAGGAAATTTTAACATAAATGAAGAATTTTTCATGCACAATTTTAAAATTTGTTTCTTACAAATAATTCCATGCGAAAAGCATTCTTTAATAATTATTTAATAGTTTTATTAAACTATTTATTAATGGTTGAAAAGTGCATTAATTGTAAGGTATACAAAATTTTTTACTGATTTAAACACGATTTTTTTTGTATTTTCAGGTGTAACATAAAAAATTTAAATGAAATCGGTTGTACAATTCTTAACGAACGAAGGTATAAAAACAAAACTTTCCTGAAGTATTATCCGTCCCTTAAAATTTAATATTTTGTCCTTTAAAATTACTTTGTTTGAAATGGTGTGAAAATTTGTATACCAAAATGTTTTCAAACATTTTTATATGAAATAATAAAAAATAATAAGTTTACCAAATGACAATAATGTTGTTGTATTTTCACAATAATTCAACCCAGTAATGCTTCATTACAAACATATAAGTTTACCATATGACAATAATTTAGTTTTCATTGACTTGTTTATTTTAAACTTATATGAATTTAATGAAGCATTACTGTGTTGATTTACGATAGTCTGTATCAATTTAACTAGAGAGTGTTTTAAAAATTAGGTTAAATGAAGTGACAAAGAGCAATAGTTCCTTATTAATTTTTAAAAAATATACTTTTTTCATTAACTTGTTTAATAATTATAGAAATTTAGCTATTTTTTTACCTAAATTTTTCCTTTAATAATACATTCCTATAAAATAATATTTCATGTTCATTGTGCTGAATGATATGTTTCAAAATCAGTTTAATTTCAACAGCCCAAAAATTAAGATAAAGCGTTGGAGGAGTGATAACTATAGTAATAAATGATTTCTACTTCAGACAAAAAGTTAAAACAAAAAATATTTACATGTCATAAAATTTTAGAAAGACATTTGTATAAAGATTTGGAACATAATGGAGATGGATACAAAAAAATATTTACCAATTTATTCATTTTATTTTGTATTTTCATTCCTTTTTCTGTTTTATATATACATGTATATATGCAATTTTGCTAATGACATATTTCAATAGATAACCCCCATATACATTCAATTTACATTTACTAGTCCATTATTCACTGTCAAGTTAAGATGGCGCATAGTATTGTAATTTTGTAGAGAAATATATCAAACAGAAAAGAGCTATCGTAAAATTTTATCATTAGATAAGAAAAAGATGTAAATAAATAGTACTTTCACTGTGAAATATAAACAAACACATACGACATAAATATTTAGTACCTTTACTTTGAATGTAAAACTTTATCTTAGGGTGTGAAATCATAGGAAAATAAAATTCATATTGTGTAGCGAATATTTAAGGTTAGGTATTTTTATGCCAGCCATAACTCCCTAAAATGCCGACTTTTTTCAGAAAAATACAAATATTTTTTTTATTATCTTGAAATAAAATGTTCTCTCTTTCCTCAAATTTCCTACAAACTCGATAGAATGTTTTTGTGTATTTGAAAATCATTTATTTTTGTCAGCACTCAATGGACTTCTGAAATTCTGAGAAGAATTATTTTCATGCCGAGGTCTTTCATTTATTTATATTGCTTTTGCTATTTTATTGCACAAAATCCTGAATCTGAGCAAAATTGATCAATTAGTTTCTGAGCGAAATATAAAACAAGAGATACTTTTAAATTTTATTATCATTTTAGAGGACTACTCAACTAATTTCTCGCAATTTCTTAAATTTTCTTAAGACGCAAATTGGGCAGCGTTGGATCACGGGATAGAGCGTTTGCCTCATATTGGGTTGAACAGGTTCGAATTCCAGCAGTGACTGGTTGATGCGAATTTGTCTCCCACCCCGCACAGACCACAGAGCAGATGTAAAACATCCTGAGTGGTAGACGAATCGTGGGACAGGATTTCCTTGCCGTCGGGCTAAACGTGGGAGGTTTTTGTGATTTACCTTTTCATGTAACGCAAATGCGGGTTGGTTCCATCAAAACGTAGTCCAGGAAGGCTAGTTTGTCTCAATACTTGATCCAGGAGTTCCCTTGTATTCTGGATTAGATTTAAAATTGCAAGGCTGGGTTGGTTGGTTCAAATGCAACTTGCCACACGGGCTAGTGTGCTTGGTGAAACCGAGCAAATTTAAGGCAGAGTGTGCGATTCTCGTTTTTCAGTGGTGCCATCTATGGCCAAGAATTCGACTTCTGCCACATCATACGTCACACCTGTTTTATATGTATATAAAAAAAGGCTAAGGAGTTGAACGTTGATAGTTGTAAACTCAGAATTAGGTCGGCAGTTCAACGCCGGTTTTATAAAGGAATAGAAAAAAGACGCAAACTGAAGATACTGTATGTGTTTATTTCTTGTTCGCTTCTATGGAGCATCTTTCAATTTTAACAACTCAGAAAACACATTTTAATAGACCTTGCTCATTAATAACTGATTTACATTTACCAGTCTATTACACTCTGACAAGATAAGCTGATCGACTTAAATAGTAATTTTCTAAAGAAATAAACAAAGAAAAAAGCTTCTATAAATTAGTTTCCTCAGATAAGAAAAACTGCAAATAAATAGTGTTTTCACACTGAAATATAAACAAACAAATACGACATAAATATTAAGTACCCATGCTTTGAATATAAAACTTGATCCTAGGGTATAAAATGGTAGGAAAATAAAGTACATATTGTGTAGAGTCTATTTAAGATTATGTATTTTTATGTTCGCCATTATTCCACGGAGGCACTGAAATACTGTCTTTTTTCGAAGAAATGTACATATATCTTGTAAGATAAAATGTTCTTTTTTCTCTCAAATTCGTATATGCTCAGAGGAATGCTTTTGTTTATGTTGAGTATCATTTACTTTAGTCAACACTCGATAGAATCCATGATATTTGAGGAGAGATTACTTATAGGTAATGTTTTAGAAGATTTTTCCCTCCCTTGGATTCTTTTTAGCGGTACGAGGATTATATATTTCGATTTATTTCCAATAGAGATTTGTGTTTCGTTTTGACGTATTAAAGGTTTAGAAAATAAAGAAAATGGCATCTAATTTCTGTATATATGTAAGTAAAAACTACAATTTCGTGAATCGAAAACTTCATAAAATGCAAAAATAAAGCGTTTTATGCTTTATTAAGATGATGTCCGTGATAAATTTTGTCTTGGGGCTCGTAAAACCTTTGTTCAGCTTTTGATGTAGCTATTTTCTTACTTTGCTGCATTGCAGAGCTTTCATGGGCTCAGCACACATTAAGGGGGAAGGTGCCGGACCGGGTAGTACTTGGTCTTACCACGCGAATTGAGGTAATTCAGACGAACAGAACTATGCTATTTATCAGTCTAAATCCTTATTTTTTTAGTGAGCTGTAATGGCTCAGGGGATAGAGCATTTGTTTTCCAATGATGTGAACCGGGTTTCGAATCCCAGTGAGGGTTGGTAGATACGAATTCCGCATCTGTCTTGCACCGACTACAATCCTGACGTAAAATATTCTCAGTGGATCATGGGCTAGAGTCCCCTTACCGTCAGGCTAACTGAGGAAAATTTTAGTGGTTTACCTCTACATGTCACTCAAATGTGGGTTAGGTCCATTAAAAAGTCCTCCACTAAAGCAGATTTCTCCCAATACTTGATCCCGGAGCTCCCTCGTCTTCTGTATTGGGTTCAAAATTACAAGGTCATGGAGTTGAACATTATTAGTCGTAAACCCAAAAGTTGGGTCGGCTGTTCAACGACGGTTATAATATAGAATTTAAAAAAAATGCTATTTATCGGTCTAAATCCTTATTGTTTTTTAGGAATAAATCTTTAGTAAACGTATAATAAGCTGGATCGAAATTCATTTTCAAAATGGTCAATCAATTATGTTAGCTTCAGAACAAGAGAATATTAGAGAATTGGCATAGTACATCAAATTTATCCGCATTGACGCCGTGAATTAATCAACAACACGCCAATATGGTAGGTCCTTCTTCTTTACTAGTAAGGTGCAATTCAGAGTTTGTCCACAAGAAAACGGAAATAATTTCGTCAAAATTGAGGTACCAGGTTTCGCTCCACTCTCTCCAATTTTTTTTCAACAATGTGTATTCATCGAATACCTAATAAGAAGCCTGTTTAAACTTTATTTAAAAAATAATATCTTGAAAGATTGAATGTAAGATGTCATCTTTATAAATAGGACAATTAACAAATTTTGCTATGCGTAATTGACCTAGTGAATAAAAGATTATATTTCACATCAGCTAACTTTGCAAAACAGATTTAGAGAATATATTTAATCTAGTTCATAAAGGTGGTTAAAATAATACTTTTTCGATAAAATTGAAATAATACACAACATGGAATTTAAAAAAACATTGTCATACAGCGATAAAATTTTTGTAAAATTATCGTAATGCATGGTAATGACATTTCTGGTAAACAAAACAATCATAATTCTGGTAATAAAACCGAAATATGCTGTATTTAAACCGTTCATAAGGTGATTTTTTTCCTTCCAAATGGTAATGGTTCGCTGGAAATTACCAAGCTCTTTGGTGTCTTCATAGAGCCAAAAATACGGTAAATTTTACCACATTCTAGTAGTTTTGATCATAATTTTTTTTCTCAGTGTGTCATACAATGGTATTTTTACGATTTCGAATTAATTACTTTAAAACAATATCCTGATACTTCTATTATAATATGTAGTTCCGCAACCACCATACTTAATATTTATTTTTAGAATCCTTGTTAGATATGAATTAAGAAATATGCACATTGTGAGTTTTTAGTTAATATTTAAGTTCGGAAAAACGAACAATGACAAGAAAACATGACGAATTATCAAGGGAGGCGAAGTTTAAACACCAAAACTCGCTAGATAGGTGAAAAAAGAAACTTAAAGGAGATGAAATGCGACCATTGAGAACAAACTCAAAAGTCAGTCTCTCTAGCTTCAATAATTTTCTCCCCAATCTTTTTGACAACTACACTGGAACATCTGTGATATACTGGGCACTGTACACTGGAACAACCTCTAAAATGTGGTGTTCGATGAAACTTCAGTCACTGTTTGAACGATATCGAACACCAAATAGGAGTATTGATATACACTTTAAAGGTTGTATTTAAATCTCAACATCAATAATGGAGAATGTCACACGCTTTCCTATCGCTTATAAAATCATTTTCGTCTCTGAAAACATCAATTTTTGGCGTAGATTTGTAAATTGTTAGATGGCATCTGTAAATTGCTTACCATCCAGCATGAAATGGCGTGGGTTTGTTGTCTCGGGCACTGCTGAACATTCACAGAAGCAGAAGTTCGCTGTTCAGAAGGCAAACATGTTTTCTAGTTGTATAATAAGGATAAGTATGTTCTCAGATAAGATACATATATCTGCCAGTTGCATTGAAGAAATTTCCAATGTTCAATTTCTATTCTCTTATGAGCTACTAAGCCTAATTCGAATTCATTTTATTTTTAATAGTTTTCTAGTTCGAATTGTGCTATCATAAGGCAATTTACCTATATCTGTGAACTGTACTAAATAATATTATAATGCATAATTTCCATGCACTTCTGTTTGATTAAGTTTAGTTCGAATTCGTTTCAACGTTTTTTCTGTACTGCATGTTGTGCATGGTTGATTTAAAACCAATTTTATTATCCTCTACATTCCAAGTTAGTTTTCTTTCTCTAAATCGTAGCTCGAGAATAACGCTATTGTTCTTTACGTGTATTCTATCTTATTGTCATTATGGATTAAAGTGCTACAGTGAACCAACAATGGTGGTAACTACTTTCCACCAAAAGAAATGTTTTTTTTTCCAATGGCAGGCACAGAATTTGAATCTTTGCCTATGAAGATGCCGGAATTGTTGCTCATTTCGCGTAACCCAGTGGGCACCTGTGAATCAAAGTCACGGAGGCGAGCAACATTGTCCACGCCACACTGCCACAAACCCGTTTATAGGATGGGCCACATTCACACCACACACACGCACACACAACAGAGGACAGCACAAAGAGAGAGAGAGAAACATCGACGCCCAGAGCGGGATTCGAACCCCCAGCCAATGGCTTCGCAGTCAGGCACGCTAACCGCTCGGCCACCTGGCCGGCACCAAAAGAAATGTAATGGAATAATTCCGGCTTTCCTACATCAAGAGTTGTTTTTGGTGTTTGTTTGCACCAAAGAATAATCACGGTGTTTGATATCTTGATATCTTGGTGTTTAACTACACCATTTTTTGGTGTAAAGTAGTTTGCTTGATGTTTTGTGTTAAGGTACACAAAAATTTTTTACTCTGCAGCATACACAGAATCCTTACACATACATTTTATTAAGGAAAATGTTTAATAATGATTAATCACGATAAAACATTTAAATGATTAAATACTGAATTAAACGATGGATAAGGTAGTGTCTAAATGATTGAAATTGCTAACTGAGGTTAAAATTCTTTTGCTTTTGTTTAACTATATACAATTCTGTCAGTTCAAGACTGTCTTCATATAACATCAGAAGTGGATTATTAACGACTCGGAGAACTCTCGCAGTTCAGCAATCTGGAATAAATGAATTCTTTTATGTATGACAACACCAGTATGCACAATGCTCGAAAAGTGAGGAAGGATTTCTATGGAAGGTTATTTTTCGATGAAAAAAAATATGTCGATTGAATTGATCAACTTACTTTGCAGGCAGGGGATCAATAAAGTATACTAGAGGCACTCGAGAAAGAACGGTTGCTTAGCACTATAGGAAATAGAATTACATTAGCACTGAGAAGTGGCAGACAGAAATAGAATAAAATATATTAAATCGTCTTATTTATAGGCAGCTAGACTCAAAGGACTACATATAGAAAATTTGGTTTTCTATCATAGAAAACTACAATTAATAACTAAGGAACGGCTTTAAAGTTAATATAATAACATTTTTAAAAGTTAGAAGCATTATTATTAACTTTAAAGTTAAAGATAATACTTTTAATTAAAAAAACGTGAATTTTTTTTCAATTCGCAATAGTAATGAATCTTGCATTTTATAATTATATCACAATTAAGAATGTTTTACAGCATTGACGTAAAAACATAGTAATATTTATTTGTTGAAATATACAAAACTGCGAATCTTGCATTGAATCAACTTATAAAAACTATTAATTTGGTATTGTTTCAGTACTAAATAAGGCAAATTTTGCTTTAATGCAATATTAAGCAATTTAAATAATGCACTTCTATTCAAAATTATGCATAGTGCATGGTGCAAAATATCAACATTATTCAATAACAATGAATTCAATACTTAATACAAATACAGTCCCTGGCCAAACTATTAGACACTCTATAATATTCTATGTAAAATCTTAACTATCAGGTGATACTATATAGCGTTATTGTTATTACGTGACTGAAACCGGGTTGCACTTGTTTACATTCGTGTATCAATTAGTTGAATTAGACGATATGTAATATAAATTCGACGATTGGATAAATTAAACGATATATTTAATAAATATAGAATATTTGCTATATCAGGTATTATATTAGTATATTATAATAAATAGACAAAATTATTAGACGTTTTTTTCATAATTACATGCTTTGCACGAGTTCATGTGTAATACTTTTATATTTAAACATGCATGTAATGGGTTTTAATTCAGGAGATTTTTTATATACTTCCTTTTTGTATTTATTTTTAACGTATGGCATTACAAAGTTAACCAATTGATGCACGAACGTAAACAAGTGCAAACTGGTTTCAGCCTCGTAAAAACAATAAAGTTATATAGTATCACCTGCTAATAAAGATTTTACATAGAATCCTATTTCTGAGTCTAATAATTTAGTCAGGGACTGTATATTACTAAAAATGTGCTTGTTTTTTTAAGTGAAATGTTTTTGCAATAAAGC
The DNA here is from genome assembly GCF_043381705.1 of Parasteatoda tepidariorum. NCBI lineage: Eukaryota > Metazoa > Arthropoda > Arachnida > Araneae > Theridiidae > Parasteatoda > Parasteatoda tepidariorum. The sequence continues at coordinate 25,592,308 of NC_092211.1, read as the reverse complement.
CATTAAATTGATTCAAGTTCGCATGAAAATATGCATCTTTGTAAACAACCAATCACCTCAACATCAAAAATGGTGGCAACTACATACCATTTTTTTTAAAATGTTGTTTTATACATTTAATTCTGATTTTATCGTTAGATATTTGAGTTCATTGTTATTCTTTTCACAAAGATCTTTCCGGCATTCTGATATTTTCCTTTTGCAATATTTCTAAGATCATTTTGAACAAACTATGTTAGGCTTATGCTCTTTCAAATGTCTTATAAGAATTAATCATTTTATGCATGCAAATTGTCTTGGTTTTCGTCTTATAAATTCTTTTCTCATTTCATATTTGAATGATATTAAGTAAATTAAAATTTCTCCCACATATTCATATTCAAAGCTTCTAAGATGAAAAGGAACAAGCTTGGTATAATTCATTCTTGAATGTCCATCAAAATGGAATTTTAGAACTTTAATGTTTTTAAATTAGAACTATTAACTTTTAGAAACAAAATAGTTCTTGTTGTATATCTTTATTTCCCATTTTATTGTAATTGAAATTTCTAATGTTATCTAGGGAATTAAAATTTTTCCTCTATACAGATAACTTAATTTGCAATACTTCTGTGATGATTCAGGACAAAGAAGGTATTTTGTCACCATGAATGTCTATCAAACATGAACTGTTCATCTAAAGAGACATAACATTTTCAGCTATTGTTTTAGAACTGCATTTATCTTCAATAGTAAAATGTCTGAAATTCTTTAATGTTATTAAGTCAACTAAAATATTTTCTCCGTACAGATATTCTCGTTTGCAATGTAGCTAAGATGATTAAGAACAAACTAGTTTAACGAAACAAAGACTTCAGATCTTCGACTTTATTCCATCTGGTACCCCTTGAGATATCAGCTTTACTTCAAAGAATGCATGCGGAATGTTCTCGCTTTACAATTCAGCATCTTCCTTACATTAGTAACAGTTTATGTAACGTCTCTTGAGACCTTACTATCAAGACACAAAACAAAGTCAGCTCATAATAAAACTACGTCATGAAATTATTGATTTAGAAATGATGCGCTTTGAGAGAAGCAATTTTCTCACGCTGGAATAAATTTGCTTAATAATTCTAGTTTTAATTCTGTTGTTTGCATACGGAATATTGTGGTGTTTTTTTTATTTGAATTACACAAATTGATTTTTTTTAGGTAAAATAAATTTTTTTAGTGCACTGTGGGCCAGGAGACCATGATCTTTGGCCAAAGGTTAAAAATTAAATTTTCAATTGAAATATGTGTAGGCAGTTTTAATGTAACCCAAATTAAGTATTCATAATCATTCCAAACATTATAATTTACTTCTTGGACCGTCGAGAGTACAATGTAATGAAAAATATGATAAATTTTTTTTTTCAAAATTTAACTTCTTAATTTTTATTTCAGAAATATATATAGGAATTTCACCTTACTGTTGCATTTTTATCAGAGTAATTAGTCTGAAATTATAGCACAATTTTTCAATTTGTTGGATTAGTTAATACTCTTGACAAACTTATAGTTTATATCTTATCATTTGACATTTTACAATGTTTGTATGACTTTCGAGACTTAGTTCCAAAAAGTTCCACGAGGTAATTAGCTAAACTTTTTTTTTGATATCTTCTTTCATGTTTCTTCTTTCGAAAAACCCTGCCCCATTTTGCCCCTATTCCAAAGGTGGACTAAATATGCCGAAAAACGAAAATTATGTTTTTTATAATGTTTTTGCGTTATTTCGTAATTAATTCGCGTTATTTTGTAATATTACTTCGGAAATATAATTTGCTTTTCATTTTTAGCATAAAATTACGAAAATTATTATATTTTCATTGCTATATTTAATTATTTAAACGTACCATATTATTTTTTTAATTTTTGCTCGCCATATTTCAGCCGCCACTTTGTTTTTTGGGGTATTTTTAGTGTATTTCAAAATTTCAACCATGGATTCAATTTACCTGCACAACCCCCAAATTTTGAAACAAATTTTATCGAAATACTAATTTTGGCCATGAAACCTTGGATGCTGACCCACTGCGTAGTGTGAAAAAATTGTAATGCTTAAAATGAATGTGTGTTTTATTCTTCAAAATCAATCCTGCTTCTTCACGGTGAAAAAAATGTGGTAAAATTACAGTATTGTATTGTAATGATAAAAAGCAGAAGCTGTTAAAAAAACCATAATTCTGGTTAATAAAATCAAAATTTACGGTATTTTAACCATTCATTTGGTAATTTTTTCTTTCATGTAGTAGCGATTTTCTTGCAATTCAGTTTCTGAAAATTATAGTTCCTATTACCACACATTAAGTAGAAAAAAAAATAAATAGAACTCAAAAATAACTTTATGCGAGTAATTCTTTCTTATGCCATTCCCAATGGTCTCATGATAAAATCACCAAATTTTACCAGACTTACCAAATTTCATCACAAATTATAAAACTACATTTTGTTTCTAATTTTACCAAAATCATTATCAAAACATTTTAGTATAATTTATCAGGTTCTAAGTGTTCCCATAGAGCTATAAACACAGTAAATTTTACCATATTCTAGTAGTCATACTTTTTTTTCCTCAGTGTTCAATTCTGGTTCTGAAAATTATAGTTCTTATTACCACACATTTAATAGCAAAGAAACTGAAAAGTAAATTTAACAAAATAATTCTTTCTTACGCCATTCTCTAAGGTTTCATGCAAAAATTATCAAGTTCAGGTTACTAAGGGTTTAGGTAAAAATTACCAGGCTTTTTAATGTTCCTATATAGCTAGAAACACGGTAAATTTTACCATACTAATATCATAAGGTTGATCATGCTTTTTTTTTTCTCAGTGTGTTCTTTGAAAGCACTTTCCTATGAAAAAATCTCAGATTACTTGATGACATTGAAAAAACCTTTATAAACATTAAAAATAACTGATTAAAGAAACAAACATTAGAGGATTCTCGTTGAGACGTGTTTTAGGCTGTAGAGTCAAGAAGAGGATGAAGATCTATTTTGTATAAGATTTGAAATTATTCTGAATCAAGTGAAGAAAACATAATCAGAGCCTCAAAATCAGACGAAGCTTTATCAGTGCACATGGAGAAATCAAACGATTTGAAATCACTTAATTTTGGTAATGAAATCTAAGAACGTTATTAATCATCAGAAAAATGAAAGCTTATAAGACAGGGAAACAATTTTTTTTTCCAGTTTCATGAGATTTTTTTTAACAGTTCTAAAATACCTTCGTATCTCTTATTTCCAATCTGCAATCGGTTTCCTTCTTCAAGTTACAGTTTTTTAAAATGAGATTTTTAGCTCATTTTTTGTCGAATTAATTGAAATTTAAAAACGTTATTTACAATAGGGGGTCGCATAAATAATGAGTAAATTTTTAGAGGAGTTTGGCAGCATCATCAGGATTAAAATTGTACCGGAATCCTTGATCGGAAATGTGATCATACGCCGATAGGGGAGCTTTCCAATATGAATAATCATGTGCTTCTGAACAGCTCATAATAGAAAAGAACTACCTAGCGGCGTACGACGACATTTCCGGATATGGATTCTTATACACTTTTAGTTCTGATAATGTTTTCTAACTCCCCTAGATGTTTGTCGCAGCATTTATGGGACCTCCTGTTATATATAACGTTTCAAAGTTTGTACATTTTAACCAAAATATAGACTAAAAATGCCATTAAGAAAACCAGTACTAATTTCAGATTTGAAATCCAAACTCCATTATTAGACAAGATCAAGTATTTGTGTAAATGCTACCAAAGGTTTCATCCTGGGTAATGAATATTTAAAAAATTATTTCTATCCTAGTTTTAAATGGCTTACATATGACATAAACATGATAATATAAACAAGATAATTCGTACTTTCTTAATTATATCTTTCAGTATTAAACATTTTCATACAGTCCGAGCAAAAGTGATTATACAGTTAGTCAATAAAGTCTGCGTACCGACTGATTATTAAATTAAAAAAGCACTTTAAACATCAAAGAAACATTTTAATCAGTATGATTTTTTTTCCTGTAATAGCTACAATTGTAAGCTACAATAAAGAGCAAAAATAAAAGTGCAATATTTTTAAAACTTTTTCAAAAATAATTTTTTACGAAAAAAACACAGCAATACACTCCAATAAAGTCTGCGTACACTTAAGAAAAAAATGAAAAATAAAAGTTTTTAGCGTTACTTTAATACTTTGCTGCGCACCCTTTATTTTTTAAAACAGCTTGCAGACGTCTAGGCATTGACTGGACTAGTTTCTGTGTATCATCTGACGTAAATTTCGCCCATTCTTCCTGCAATTTGCATATTAACTCATTTCGGGAAGTAATTATTGTGTTTTCGAATTCGTTTGTCCAATTTTGCCCACAAATGTTCAATCGGATTAAGGTCTGGTGACTGTGGAGGAGTTGGTAATTGTCGCGTAGTGTGATAGGGAAGATATTCCTTCACAATTTTAGCAGTATGTTTAGGGTCGTTGCCTTGTTGGAAAATGAAGGAGTTAGAAAGATTTAAATTAAATTTCGAGCCCTTTCTGGTAGATTTTTCTTCAAAATATCCAAATAAACATACCTGTCCATGACTTTATCAATAATATGCAAATTTCCAAATCCATTCGAAGACATACACCCCCATACCATCACTCCACCAGCTCCATGTTTAACAGTTGCATTTAATCTTCTCGGATTCACTTCTGTTCCCGGTTTTCTCTATACAATAGGGAGGCCATTGATTTTAAATATTGTAAATTTACTTTCATCTGACAAAATTACACTGTTCCAAAAATCTGTCGAGGAGTTCAAATAAGTTTTTCTTTTCATTCGATTCGTCTTAGAAATGCATGGCTTAAACCTAGATTTGCGTCAGTGATAATTTGCCTTTCGCAGTACTTTTCTTACAGTTTCAGAGGAAATTTCCTTATTGCTTGTTAAAAAAATATCTTTTGTTATACTTACAGCAGAAAGTTTAGGATTTTGTTTATTCACAAAAGAATTTTTCTTTCTTCTCTCTGAGTAATCTTCTTAGGTCTTCCACATCTTGGTTTTACAGCAAGATTTCTAGTATCAAGGTAGTTCTGAATAACTCTTCGCACACTAGAATGAGGCCTCCCAACTATTTTACCAATATAGCGAAGAGTTTTACCTTCATCTCTCAATTTTAAAATTAACTGTCTTGTAGCTAAAAGAATTTCCTTATTAAGTGACATTTTCGTCAAAAATAGCACTAGCAACTTCCCATTAACTCGAAAATAGATTTGAAGCTCAATGACCTTGAAAGTGTAATCTGATTTGCATTCTCAAGTTTGAAGTTTAAAATTAAGATAAGAAATTCCCCGCCCCTTCTGGCTTGTACGCAAACTTTATTGGCCTTGATTTTTGTCCAATTATCTTTAAAAATTAGTGTGCATAAATTATTGGGCATGAAAATATTTTTGTCAAATAATTTTAAAGTTACTAACTGACGTTAAGGGTTTAAAATAATAAAATTTTAAAAAATCGTTTTTTTCGCCCTTTAAATTCGAGTTTGATATTACTTTTGTCAATGTACGCAGACTTTTTTGACTAACTGTATATTCATTTTTAATTGAGATATGGTGATTTTATTTCCTGCATAGATTACTTAGAACTGCATAAATAATGGGGATAATGAATTAATTAGTAAATATAATTTGCTTATGTTTTTAGGCTTACCTTACGCTCAAAAATATTTAAATTAAATGGATTATTTGTTATATTATTAAACGGTGACAAACAAAAAATATGAATTTCGTTTTGCAAGAGAAAAGTTTATGTGAGACTATATCATTGAAAATAATAAAGAACTCATCGTAGCTATCTTCAATTATGACATCTTCATTCTTATTGTTGATGACCACTATAATTCTTTGGACAATTCGATATCGTTCCATATATCCAATGATTGTCATCATCAATCTCCAAAATAAAAAGAAGCTCAACTGAAGTCGTAATCATAGTAATCGTGGAACTTCTTTTTATACCTAAGAGAAGACCTTTAACCATATATCTTATAAAAACTTCGATCAATCTTTCCTCTTCAAGTGTTGCAATGGAAAAGACAACCGGGTTCCTAACAGAAAATTAGATTAAAATTATTCATTCAGTCACGAAAATATTGATATTCTGTTTTATTTTTTAGATTTATAAGCCTAAATTAGGATTATTCTGCAACTAATTGAACTCATTGACGACGAATTAAAACGTGAACATTTTTATATTTTCTTTTAATTATTAACGAAAATGGTGTAACTTAAGACATGTTTCTATTATATGAAAAACTTAGACATACATTTGCATGCTGCACAAATAAGATGGACTTTTCTTTTCCGCATTGGCAACAATAAGCCACGTGAAAGCTTAGATGAATAGAGATATAAGTTTGGTAGAAATGAAATAGATATGGATGTAATCGATAGCTAAAGAGAAGTGGGTACTCGCAACTCGAGAAGAAGGTCATTACTGATACACAGACACATGACTTTTGACCGCAGTTTCAGCTGATCGTTTATAAACAATATGGCATGTTAAAGTCAAGCTAAGTTTCTCCACATAAGTTAGAATGTTAATTAAGGTGAAGTTAATTAAATACTATGCCGTATCACACATCGAATTTGTTAAAATATAATTATTTCTCTTCCACGTCTTTTACTTAACTTAGATTTATTATTTGTTTGTGAGTTTTATTGTAACTGTTATATACTTTTGTTTTGTGAATCTGGAAACTTCGATGTAAAGCTAGTTTGTTTATGTTCTACATGGCGTCATGCCTGTCTTTGTCTTAAGTAAGAAATATATAGTGAAAGAATTGAAATCTTTGTGAAAGAATACAGAATGTGTCACTTAACAGAATTGATACTTGACAGGCTTGGCTCACTTGAAATAGAATGAAAAAAAAAACAGTTGCTAATGTACACAAATGCTGCATTTTAACAACCAATCAGGAGTGAGATACCCACCCTACGTCACTTGCAGGTATCCCATTGTTCATATAAATAGACTAACTGTATTTGCTTTAATTACGCTTATTAATTGATGCTGGTGGCAAAAAATCCTCCACGAAGTTCTCCCAACACCAGATCCAGCAGTTCCCTTGTCTTTTGGATTGGGTTCAGAATTACAGTTGAATATTGGTAGTCGTAAACCAAAACTTTGGTCAGCTGTTTAACGACGGTTATTAGATATTAAATAAAATATGATGTTGAAAAACCCAAAGAACTGTATGAAGGAACATTTTACTTTAAGTTATGTCCAAATCAAGCTTTCAAATGCAATTTAAAGGATGTATATAAGATCTAAGCACTTATAATCGAGTGAGCTTACACCAAACTCTCGCCCCTTCATACCATACGAAAATTATTTTTACCTCCAAAAGATTCAATATTGTCACACTCGCCAAGAGTTTATTTACAATAGACAATGAGTTGGCCTGGATTTCTATTTATTTTCTATGCTGTTATATAGTTTCAACAACAAAAGCTCGATGCCTTTTAATTGCTTACTAAGAATGTTTATATTTCTATAAACATCCTAAATAATAGGACATTGTTTAAATCATAATGTATAATTTCTATCCGATTCGCTTCTGTTAAGCCTAATTCGATTTCGTCATAATATTCGCATGTTCGATTTAAAAATTTTATTTTATGAATTAATGCAAGCAGTTTAAATAAATTGTTCTTACTTTATATTGTATCCTAAAAATAACTTTACAGACTCTTATGTGTTTCTTATCTTAGAGGAGTTATAAATTTTAGTGTTACTGAATATCGAGAATGGTGGAAGCCACTTTACATCAAGTAGTATAAAACGAACATTCTTTCTGTTTCTCTACAACTATGCTTTTTTCTCAGGAAAGTAGAACATTAAGAGGAACAACATTTCGTTGAGCAGTAGTTGCCATTATTTCTAGTTTTAAAATATACTAATATTTTTTTACTGTGAAATTATAGGTTATTTTTATAAATCAAAATAATTTGAAATATTAAACATTTTTTTAGAGATCTCAATTTTTCTTCTGTCATCCATCTTAATCTTATTTTCTTAAAGAAAGCATAATATAGATTTCGACTTGTTCTTCTCATTTTTTTTTTAAATGTCATCTGTTGCACAAAAAAGAACAGATCAAAAGATGGGAAAAAATAAAGTTAAGTTATTCCAGAATTCCTTAGACTCTCTGGCAAACTCATGCGTGACAATAATATTGAATGAAAAATAATTCCTTTTCCTACTTCCATTTTTTCAGAAACAAAAGAAAAAGAAAAGAAAGAAATGTTTGAAGATGGAAAAGTAAAAATTATTTTGGGAAAAAGGAGAGATTTTGGGGACTGAAGACTCAGATTTAACACTTTTCTTTTTGTGTTTCCAAGTACCATTGAATGTAGAGAAAATAGATCCCATAAGAGAGAAAAAAAGGATTTATTTTGTATTTGTTAGTAATGGAACGTATGAAACAGAAAATTAAATGTCAGTGGATTGTTTATTTTTTGCACTATTCAACACTAGGTGTGCATGTTTTTTTTCATGAATTGCTGATTCATGACTTTTCACGCGAGAGTTGCAAGCCTGGTTTAAATTCTGTTTCTATAACTTAATTCAAATATTTTCCGTTTGAAGAATTTTATCTCAAGAAATGTTCATTGATTAATATGAATAAATCGAAAAAATAATTTAAGTCGAAAATATTTTAATGTAATTTTTCGAGCCTTTCACAACAAAATACGAAACTTAAATTTTCATACCTAGAGCAGTATTTTTAAAGGATAAAAGTCTAAATTAAAGTTCAGAAAGTAAGTGCAACTAATAAAAATGCATTTAAAAGTATATTAATAAAAATAACTATGTATTTTCAAGTCCACTTATTATTAGTTACAATTTTGAGAGATAATCTAAAGTTGCAAATCTGATTTTAATTCTATTTGGATAACTTAATTCAAGTATTTTCCGTTTGAAAAAATGTTATTTCTAGGAATTTTTATTTTTTTCGATAAAAGGATTAAAATTAAACTATATGAATACATTGATTAATATGAATATATCGAAAAATAATTTAGGTTGAAAGCATTTTAACGTAATTTGTCTAGCCTATTGCTATTAAATACAAATTTTAAAATTTCATACCGATTGCTGTATTTTTGAAGGATAAAAGTTCCCATGAATAAAGTTCTGAAAATAAGTACAAAAATAGTAAAGTATTATATTTAATTATATTATTTTACTAATAGTTAGAAATATGTATAAAAATGTACTAGTAAAAATAAATATGCATTTTTAATGCATTTATTAGTTGCAATTTTGAGTGATTTCCAAATTTTTTTTATTTGTTTAAGGAAGCTTCTTTTTGTTTGAAAATTATATGACAATGCTGATTGTCTGTTAACTATATTTTTGATTATGGTTTTCTAACTCTCATTACATTCCGAACTTTTTTGAAATTGTCGTTAGATTTTTGTTCGTGACATAATAAGAATATGCATTTTTATTTGTACAGTTATTTTTTAATTTTCTAGCCAACTATATTTTATATTTCTTTTTTACAAAAAGAAAATTGCAAAACGTGCTCGAATAGTATATGGAGTTCATTTATTTGCAAAACTAATAACTAAATAAAATGAAAAATAAAATAGAAACTAAATTTTTTTAAACATTTTCAACTAAAGTAAAATAGGCAAAATAAATAAATAAACGTAATTCCCATTTCAAAATACTTTAGGGGATAATAGCTTCAATAAGTTTCATTGTTTACCAATTAAAAAATTAATGTTGGAAGTAAACATACTAAACAAAAGAAAAACAATTTATAGATAATATTTATAACATCAGTGAAGGTCCAAATTATATTATTTATATTTTTTTTATTTTTTATTTAATATTATTTTTGTCTATTTTTCTGAGCCTTGGGTCACTTTGTTTAGGTTAAATTACTAATATATAGTTCAAAAAAACAGAAATAATCAAACAAACTTCATTAAAGTTTTTACTAATTCATTTAATTAGCGCTTCATGTCAGATAGATAGTTTTGCAAGTAGTATGACCATTAATAAATAAATGACTGTAAATAAATAAATAATCCCATTTCGAAATATTTCTGTGGATAATTTATTACGATTTTCGTAAGCCTGGAGTCAGTTTATTTAGGTTAAACCAATACGTAAGTCAAAAAAGTTGAAATAAACAAACATTAAATTTCCATCAAGTTTTGTTCTGATTTGTTTAACGCAAGTTTCGTGTTGGATAAATAGTCTTGCAAATGGTATGACCATTAATGAAGTGTTAGTACAAGTCAAACATTATCATTACAAATACCTTCATTTGTCATCGTAGATGCTTTCTAAAACTATGAGGTCCCAGTTATGAGGTTCGAGCTATGAGTTCTACTAGTTCCAGTTTCATTTGCACTAGACAATCTGCATACCTCGTTGTTTGAATAGATTTACATATTGATTAACATATTTGTCATTATTTGAATATAAATCTCTCTCGGCATAGAATATTATTCTGTGAAGTTTTGTATTGCACACACGGATTATACGTGATAATGAAAGCAATGCAATGTGTGGCATATAAAAAGAAGTTTTGAAATACAAAGGTCATTATTTAGAAATTTCATAAATTATTTTTATTTGTCATTGATTATTTTGCTACCTTGTACTAAGTTTCCTTAAGTTCTTAATGAGGTAGATACATACTGCATTGTTATATGCAAAAAATTTTGAGATAGGAATTAAGATTTGGAAAAAACTGTTAAATCTAAAAAAAAATATTAATCATGATGACTCAAAATAAATGAATGAAACTGAAATAATATTTCTAAATTTTTGTCGAACAAGAGATCAGAAAAGCATTCGGTAGAATCATTATAAAAATGTGAAATCAAAATCACCTATATTATTTTTATTTGTCATTGATTATTTTACACCTCGTACTAAGTATCTTTAAATTTGTAATGAGGTAGCTACATGCTGCATTTTTATATGCAAAGAATTTTGAGATAAGAATTGAGATTTGGAGGAAAAAAATGTTAAATCTATTTTTTGTGATAGAAATGTAAGTTTTTATAAAAAACAAGTAAAGAGGAAAGAAATATTAATCATGTTAACTCAAAATAAATAAATGAAGCTGAAATAATATTTCTGAATTTTTGTCGAACGAAAGATCAAAAAAGCATTCGGTAGAATCATTTTAAAAATATGAAATCAAAAACACCTACATCTAATTTCAGTATGATTGCTCTGAATGTTTCAAAAGTTTAAAATGGCAGTTTTTGCAGTAATTGAAATACAAAATTTGCTCGCAGTTGATTAAAAAAATGTTTTAAAATGGAAATTTAGAAAATGGTTTAAAAAAATACTGTAACCATGTATCGAGAAACTTTTTATTTCTCTCAATTTAAAATATGAGTATCAGTTTTTGCTCTTTTTTTAATAAAATTGTAGTGTAAAGAGATATGTTATGTCTAAAAACTATTCTGTAACAATGTCTTACAAATTTTAAGAAAAATTGAAAATTTGACTTGTCTCTAACCAAAAAAAAAAAAAATAAATAAATGCGTCAGTGCTAGGATTCGAACCTTTATTTTATCGGTCATGAAATTGACAGATTAGCCCTCTGGGTTATAATTTGTACCCAGCTGTAAGGAACTAAGTGGCTTTATTAGGTAGCCCTAGTTGGTACATAAAAATTCTGGTTGTTCAAGCGTATTTGGTGAAAGCAGTTAATAAACGGTTTTTCTCACAGTTATCAATTTGAGTACCATATTATTTATTGTCATTTGACTGTTTTGCTTGAATATGGTGAAGTAACAATAAAATAATTAGCTACTTAACCATTTTTTCCGAGAAATTTCTAACAGTGCATATGGTGTTCGGTGTTTTGGCAAATTCTAAAAAAATATCCACATCGGTTCCCCTTTTCTCTACATATATTTTTCTTGGTACAAAAATTAAATGTAGCAAAGTATTTGTACCAAGCTACATTATATTAAGAATGTGTGTTGTTTTTTTATTCTTCCAGGCGAAACTTTCATGAAATCTTCTCACAGCTTTGAAATTAATTGTATTAGAGACGTCAGTTGCTATCAGACCAGATAGAAACTAATGAGTTTGGTTAGATTAGAAAGTCTTTTGAGAAAACTCTTCGTTAAGAATTAAAGGTTCTCGATGTCAATACGAAAGAATTCCTTATCTGCAATGCATTGTATAATGGAATGTTTCTGAAATTGTTAGTTTCCTCTGTTAAAGTTTAATTAGTTAGTTTGATTAATCTGAAAGAAAAGACGAATGGCTTAAAAATGTTAGTCTACATTATTTAAATTATGCTATTTAAAAGCAATTTTTCAAGCAACGTTCTTGATAGCAAATTTTCATTCCTAATAATAACGGATTTTAATTTTTTCTTAAATTATTTGTTTCCTTTACAATAGTTTGCAGCTTACAAAAGAATCACAACGATAATAAAACCTCACCGTACTTGGCAAGTTTTTGTTCAGATTCTAGCAAAAAAATGTCGGCGTTGAGGAATAAGTGAAATTGCTTCGTTACATTTGGTATTTAGTAAAATTACACAATTCTAAAACTTTTTGTAATTTGCGATGACGTTATTTTCTTTTAAGGATTTTTTTCGTCCTATGAAGTAACGGGTTTTAGTGAACAGTATGCAATTTTTATGAGTGTTGTAACAATTATTCATGTAACAGTTATCCATCTTTAGATTGTATGATTTGTAATTATAATAAAAATGGCGGAAAATGTCAATAGGAAAAAAAAGTCACAACATTTTGCAAATGAAAGGTGTTTGCAATTCAAAAGTTTTGTAAAGTTGCTCCTACAATACATTGCGTTAGAAAAAAATAATGCTACCATGTCGAATTTGTCATTGTTTTTAATAATTTTCTTCTAAGATATAAAAGATCACCAAATTGGTAATGTTTTTACAGTTAAACAGTTATTTAAATGCTTAAGCTTCTTACCTTTTCTAAAATCAACATTAATATAACCTCTCTATAGCACTGGGAAATGCATTTTACCCTGATTTATTCCTCACGGTCACTGAGGCTTCCTTGCTCTGTTTTTAATGTTTTTTTTTCTGTCTTGGTTACTGTTGTGTTTATAGTTTTGCTTCTCACGTTTACTTTTCCCTCTTTCGAAGGCAGCTCTACGTTTTATTTTTCAAATCACTTTCGTTTCTTCTCTGGCAAGTCTTAAAAATGGTCGGTTATTTTTGAGAGCTTAAAACATCTCAGCTGTTATTTTCAATTTTAATAATTTTTAAACAAATAAAACGTTTTTAATCATGTAATGTCTCACAGCTTCAGTTTTGCTTGGGGTTATTTATGTACTACATAGCGTAGTTCTTAAAAATAAAAAAAAACTCGGTTTTCTGAATTTAAAGATAAAAATGTTTTAACTCCTTAACGATCGGTTAATTTTCAAGAAAACGGTCATAAAAGTGCCTATTTTGCCAAATACACGTATTTGATTAGTGCTGACATCTAGTTTAAAATAAACTAACTATCCACTACTACCTTAAAAATATCCTAGTACTGCCATCTGGTGTGTAAAATGAGAAATAAAATGTTTTTCTAGCAAAAGAAATGAATTAATTTTATTCTTATTGGCGCGTTACTACTGAGCACTCCAGCCCGGAAATTTCAAGGGAGCGAGAAATAGAGAGCGAAATCTCACCCCGTCATTTTCACGGGAGCGAGAAGGAAGAGGTTAAACAAGTATGATCTCTAAGATGCGTGTATTTTAATTGTTTAAATAGGCTTGCGGCTTAAACTGTTTCTATTAATAGAAATCTTTCTGCATTTTAAAGAAAATCAATTTAGTACTGTAAACTGGAACTGGCAAAATTCCATAACTAAATTAATTCTACACTGAAGTATTAATATATAGCAGAGTTGGCCGTTGATTACAGTAATCGATTACAACTGTAATTGATTACAGATAATTACAGCTATGTAATCAATTACTTGTAATCACGATTACAAGTAATCAATTACTTGTAATCGTGATTACAACTTTCAAAAAATTTTGATTNAATAGAATTTTATTTATAAGCCATGAAATTCCACATTTTTAGTATTTGCCGAAATATAATACTCTTAGAAGACTTGTGAGATGACATTTAATCCTCAAAATTATTAAATACAGAATTGAAATAATTCTTAAATACAGAAAAATTGAAATAATTCTTAAATACAAAAAAATTGAAATAATTCTTAAATACAAAAAAATTGAAATAATTCTTAAGGGCAAACTATTTTAGAAATTTACAATAGAATTTTATTTATAAACCATGAAATTTCACATTTTTAGTATTTGTCGAAATATAATACTCTTAGAAAACTTATGAAATGACATTTAATCCTCAAAATTATTAAATACAGAATTGAAATAATTCTTAAATACTGAAAAATTGAAATAATTCTTAAGGGCATACTATTTTAGAAATTTAATATATAATTTTATTTATAAACCATGAAATTCCACATTTTTAGTATTCGCCGAAATATAATACTCTTAGAAAACTTGTGAGATGACATTTAATCCTCAAAATGTCAACCTTTATCAACTGTATTAATTTATAATGTAGAGGAAAATTTCTACTTCAATTACCATCATCTAATTATGCTAGTAATTGAAGTGGAAATTATTGTTAGAGTATATTCGGTATTATATTTCATGTTACTTTAGAGTTGTAACTTGCTTAATCCTAAAACAAGGTGACCAAAATTATTGGTTCAATAACTTATTGTTTTAAAGTGCATTTCTTTCAGAAGCATTTCAAGAGCATTTCTTTCAATAACTTATTGCTTTGAAGAGCAAAAAAAATCCCATAAATTATTAGCAACCCGTAAATTATTATAATAAAAATTGTAATTAGTTTGAAAATAATGAAAACATTTTAATACATGCATTTAAAATCTTTTTCAAAAATTAAGTAAACAAAAGCATTTATTTTAGACGTCGTAAATTTATGTGCAAGCGAAAAAGAAAATGAAATGCTATCGAAATCAGTTGAATCACCAGTGAAATAGAGGGATTAAAAACACCAAAACCAGTTTGATTAAACTTGGAGGCATTTCTGAAAACCTCATTCTAATTCCTCTCTATTTTTTCCAATGATCAAATATATTTTAATGTTATAAGTATCGAATTCCTCAGTAAGTGATTCGTATTAGGTTTTTATATAATGGTCTTTGTCTTTTTCTTTCTTAAATATGAACTTGCGACTTGTATTATGTATACTTTTTTTAACTGCCCTTTTGAAAGGTATTCTAAAACTGTATACTATTGGTTTCCACTTCAGCATATTGTCAAGCATTAAATGTTTTATTCTTAGCTCTCTGCATATTTTTTAGGAAAATATAACATTTCTTTCAAATTTAATACGCAATTTAACTTCATTTTATTTTATATTATAACCGTCGTTGAACAGCCGACCCAATTTTTTGTGTATACGACTACTAATGTTCAACTCCATAGTCTTGTAGTTTTGAACAAAATCCAGAAGACAAGGGAACTCCTGGATCAAGTATTGGGAGAAATTTACCTTCGTGGAGGACTTTTGATTGAACTAACCCACATTTGCGTTACATGGAGAAGAAAACCACGAAAATCTCCCACTGTTAGCCCGACGGTAAAGGGACTCATGATCCGTCAACCACTAAGGATATTTTACGTCAGCATTGTGGTCGGTGCAAGCCGACCACTGGAATTTGTATCGACCAGCCGTCTCTGGGATACGAACCCGGTTCACCTAATTGAAAGGCGAACGCTCTATCCCCTGAGGCATCACTGCTTAATTTAACTTGATTGCTTATTTGGATACCTTCAAGTAATGCCATCGTAGATAAAAAACGGCATTTGTAGATTCAGAACCTCATCAGGTTCGACACACACGCGTGATGTCGCTTATAGGGATCAAATTAGAATGATTTAAATTACATGGATCGGCATAATTAATTCACTTCTTCTCGATTCGCAAATACGCAATGCCTCAATATGCAGCTTTTTGGGGGATTTTTGTTAACTGTATGGCAGCATTTTTTAAATCTTTAATATTTTCTTTTCTCTTTTACTCGTGAAAGAGAATTATTAATATCTGAACTAACCAGTTTTCTAGACAGTTTCCCTTAACTTTTATAGCAAAAGTTCGAAATAGATTTATCTAATTAATATTTCAAACTTGATAAATTTTCCTTCGGGGTAAGAGATCAAGCGTGGTAATTTTCTCACATTGATTACCTATCGTTGGTATTCATTTGCTTTGGAAAATATTTCAGTACATTAAGGAAATGAATGATTACTTATAAATCGATTTAACATTGTTGAGAATAAAATAAAAATGCGTAATAGTAAATCTATTGAATTTTGCTTATTTTGTTTTGTAATTCATGAATCAACTGTTTTTGATAATCACAAATTCGTTCTGTATACATTTAATAGTTACTAAGCATTTTTAACTATAACTTTGCGAGTTATTTTACAAAATAATTTTTGAAAGCTTAGATATTTTCTCTTCAAAATAAAGTATAGGTTGTATTATTCCATAAACGATGTTCAAAAGCATAATTTATTGTTGTATTAAAGTACAATTTATTATTATAATAATGTTTATAAAGACGTTTCCTTGTTTTATAAACGTTATCTAAATTCATTATGCATTATAAAATGCATAATTTATAAACAATAAATAACAGTAATTCTTATTATAAGATTTTATATTTTATAGACAATAGGTAAATTATAATTTATTTTAGTTCTATTTTATTTATAAACGATTTAATCGAAATCATTATTTATTATAAGTTGTATATTTTTCTAAGCGTGACTCGAATGTCCGTTTCAATCTTTAATTATCTTATATAATATGGTGTAATTTATATGCTTCTAAGCATATTAATGCAACATAATTGTACAACTTATAAATTGATATGTTTGTATAACAAGATTATTTAATGAATTTGTTTCGATTTAGTAAGAAATTTAAGTACAAGTAAGTGTTTTATACAAAGAGTAGGGGAGAGTGGGGTCAATTGTAGCAGGGAACGATTGTAACAGAGCAAAAATTTCGAGTGTCGGGTTCTACATTTGGTTCCTAGGTGGCGCACAAGGTGTATTTAATAAATCTACATGTACAATCTTGCTGGCAACCATTTTTATGTACTTTTGAAGGAGTTACATCACAAAATATATTTTCACGCTACATAAGTACTTTTTTTGGCATTAGAATATTATATTGTAACAAAGTAATTTTGTTTAAACAAATAAAAATTATTAACCGAATATGTTTATGTGGACACCTTAATTAGCATTTCAGTTAAAAAAATTAGTTTTGTTAATTAACTAACATTGTGTACAAATGAAGCTGAAATGGCGTCTTGGGGACGATTGTAACAATAAGTAAAGGGACGATTGTAGCAGCTGAAAATAAATAATCTTATGTTTANTTTTCTATCTAGAAGTTTCCTAACTCTAAAACTTAAAGCCATTCTATGTCAGCAATTTTTTAACACCAGGGTTATTTGGACAGTTGCATGTTGAATTCAATGCGAATTTTTCACGAATAAATTTATTCTGAAACAGTAAACAGAACTTTACTAAGGGACATTAACACAACACTAACGTACATCGTAAATCGCTTCTGCAATTCTCGGTGGGCTATTATTTGCAAAACAGCTTCTGTTTACTGTTATTGATTTGTACGTGAAAATGGTCATTGGGGAATCTAAGAGTAGCTAGGAGAATAATAATGAAGAAGAATTGGTAACAAGGATACGTGTGAGGTACAAAAGGTACTACATTTTCACAATAAGTAAGATTAAAACTTAATGCCAAACAAGATCGGAAAAGGAAAATTAAAATTTTGAGACCTAAACTGATACTACGAGCCAAAAATAGTTTTATCGTTGCTTTAGGAGGTTCGGATATATTATACCAGCCTATGTTAAAGTGTTCATGAACAGTGTAAAAAAAAAACCCCCACCTTGAATAGCTTTTGATCTGATGATCGGATCTTTACGTTCTAGGATTCACTCTTTAAAGTTTGAGGGATTGACCTCAAATATGCTAATTAATGAGTGCTGACGATATTTTAAGCTACAAAAATGATTTTTTCCTGAATAAATATACTTTTTTTTTCTCAAACGGATTTGAATTACTGATCCCAAAAATATAGGGATAGGAAATATAGTCTCGATAATTTGGTCAGGAGAGCTCTTCAAAGTTTAGACCCCGTAATAATAATTTTATATTATGTGTATTTTGTCATATCTCGATAATCTTTTAAGTGAATTAAAAAAATTTTGCACGCAATCATAAAATTCGTTTATTCAAAGAAAATTGCATTAAGCAAATATTTATTATTTTCTTTTATAAGAGTCAAAATTTTTTTAATTATAAGGTTTACAACTTCCTACGTCATTTTAAAAAAATGTAATTTTACATGGCAAAATACAGAATCTGAGCAAAATTGGTCGAGTAGTAAAATTTAAAAATATGACTTTTTTAAAAATTTGATTTCTGTACAATTCCTTAGGTTATGCTGAATTGATTTTTAAACAAATTATTTTTGTTTTGTTTCTTTTGTTATGGTGCATGATATTAAAACACGTTTTTTTCTTATTGAAATTTACATTTTTTCACTTTCCTTAATTTACTCTTTAAGTGTAGTGTAAAAAAAATTAACTAGATTTCAAATTGCATTTTTAATCTCAAAAGCTTTAAAAATAAAATTATTTGTATAAGAGGATGGCGTAATTTGCATGCATGTATGCATTGTTAGAAATTTTAGAGAGCACTAATCGTTTTATATCGGGCACGTTTTCTATGTCCTTAATATGGTGCTGTTTTTAACTATATAATCGAACTTTTAAAATTTGATTATTTGGATTTAATTTTGACAGAACCATGGATTCAATTAAATCTATAACAAATGTACACCTAGGACAGGATTTATGCTTTATTTTTTGAGAGTTTAATGATTACTGAGTCTCAATTTTTTTTTAATCGTTTTTCCTTCAAATTTTTAAAAAAATAATTTATTTTTGAAGCTCATTAATTTTTTCAATATTCTTATTCATCAAAGTATGTATTGTAATGTAAGTAAAAATGTATTGAAATGCGATAATTTCTGAAAAGAAATTCCGTTTCGTCCTATATGATGAACCTTCCCTTTAGCTTGCTATTTATTCATACGTGCTCATTAAAGATAGTTTGTAAGTGATATCTTTATTTAGTAAAACAAATATGATTTCGCTGTCTTTCACACATTTTACCTATCGAGAATTAATGACTTCGCCAATGTTGTGGACAATACATAGTTTTGTAAGGTTTGCATCACAGAATCCATATTTACTAACACTTGTTTAATAATAATGAATGTATATTAAGCAAATCCCATAATGCAACAGAGGAAATTCAATCCTATATGCAACAGAGGAAAATTCCAAGTCCCAGAGAATGCGAGGTCAACACAATAGGATGTTTAATCTAGAGATTAATAATATGATTTTAGTGAGTAATAGATTTAAAGCATGGGGATAGATTGATTTGAATATATCTAGTTAGTATAGATGCGTCCTTATATTGTATTTTGAAAGTACATATAAATGAATAGCTTTGTGAGTAATATCTGAAGTGTCATTTTGAAAGCATAAGCAAGAAATAATGAAAAGATTTTCAATGGAAAAAAGATTTTTTGTAGTCATCTTCGTGATGTTTCTATTTTTACGTTAGTTACAGCCAACTATGCTTTAATATATAATTCCATTAAATATCTAAATATCACTTAACAAATAGTTCCTTAGTTAGCATTTCCGAAGTGCACAATTAAAGAGCTTAATATAATATGAGTTAAATGACATTCTGAAAATATTCGATTTTTCATAATTTATTACAGCAAATAAAGTGATTTTCAATGAAAACTAAAGGCAAGCAGCTTCTTGATGTTTCCACTGTCGAGTTAATTTTCTCTAATTCAACTAAATATCTCCTAACATATTTAATTAAATTTTCACGTATTATTTATTATTTAGTTCCTTATTTCATTATTTTCGAGTATATTGGCGATCACTGGGAAAAATATGTACGTTGAATAATACGTTTTGAAAATGTGTAATAATTTTATGGCAATAAGTAAGATTCTTCTCACTAATTCATAATTTTTAATTCTGATATACTTACTTGCTTCTAAGGCCTATTTCACAATTAAATATTAATATCAACGTCTTACTGCTCTCTGAAACAGCTCAGATAGGACTAGTAACGTAGATTTTCGTAAATCTAAGTTTGAACGCTTTCATCGGAGCATACTTAAGTTTTCATCATGCCTAACTTAAAATGACGTTTAGAAACCAGTTAAATATTTTGTCGGCGAGCTTTTAAATCTTAACACAGCTCCAAATACATGCTTACAAATATGGACATAGCATTTTAAGATTTAAAATTACATAATTTAGAAAAGTAAAAATTTGTTTTCCCTACATTTCAAGAACTTTTAATTAAATAAAATGATTATTTTGTTAAATAAAACGATAAACAATTATTGCAAGTTATTTTTTGTCAGAATTATCTTCGAAAGAGTTGGGGGAAGACTGCTGTCCATTTGCTTAAAAGTTTTTAAGATATAGCGAAATAAGCAAAAAATTAAATTAAATTACCGATCTTCTGACTACGTTTTTGGAAGCATATTTTATAAACTACTTCCCTTTTTGCAACTTAAATTGAAAATTAGTATGTCATGATTTGTCATTGCGGCTGCCACTCTTTAAAGTTTCCGAACTGTGTTTGGATTGAGGTGTAAAACTTAACATCCTGCATCCTGCTGTGAACTCCAAACAACTCTCTCACACATTTCTCCCCCTGCTTAATTTTTAAAGCTGTACATTTTGCTCAAATACACTGTATATGAGTATATACTGTTTCAATCTTGCGCAAGTCACTGTACTCAAATTCGACTGCATTTTTTATGAGCTATTTTGACACATTTTTGCTCAATTTTGAGAAACCCATATTTACTGTGCATAAATGCCTCGGTGCATTTTATTAAATTATTCCTTTTTTTAAGACTCTTAAAGTCAAGACTTTTTTTTTTACAGTTGCCATGGGTGCTATAAATGTATTATTGAGGTAGTAAATTTACGACGGAGGAATTTAGAATTTTAATTCCCGCTTTCGCTTAGAATTCTGAATACGAAGGCATCGCCTGAAAAGTTACATATGTAATATATCTAGCCATTCAGACCCAGGGACATTACCCATAATGATTATGATTCGTATTTAAACAAATAAGGAAACGCAAGCATGCAATTCCCCATTTAGCTGTTCTATTTGTGCTGAAAGCTGAAAAGGCACGTTTATTGCTGTGTGAGTCCATTTTCGTAAGCACGCATTTCGAGGCACGTCCATTTTCGTTAGCACGCATTTCGAGTTATGTCCATTTTCGTTAGCACGCATTTCGAGTTACGTCCATTTTCGTAAACACGCATTTCGAGCTGCGTCCGTTTTCGTAAACACGCATTTCGAGCTGCGTCTATTTTCGTAAACACGCATTTCGAGCTGTGCCCGTTTTCGTAAACACGCATTTCGAACTGCGTCCGCTTTCGTAAATACGCATTTCGAGCTGTGTCTATTTTCGCAAACAGGCATTTCAAGCTGTGTCCATTTTCGTAAACAAGCATTTTAAGACGTGCCCAGATTTAAAAATTCACCGACGTTCTACTGTCAATCTTTCTTATATTATTATTTTTATTTTATATTTTTACCTTTTAGATAATAATGGTAAAGAGGTTAATTCCCCTTATAATTAAAGAAGCGAACCATAGTGAACTAATTTCAACATCTTCAGTGGGAAAAAAAATTGAATTGATGATTTTTGCTAAAAGAAGTTAATATTCATTTAAAGTCAAACAACATATGAATGAAATATTTTTGTTCAACGGTACGATTATTGCAGTGGCGAAATCGTCGTTATTGATTCTTTAATTAAATAGTTTGATGGCAGGAAAATTTTTTTTTTATTTCATGCTTAACACTCTCATAGATTTTTTTCTTAGAACTAAATACAAATCAATAAAAATGAATTTTTCAAAACTTTCTTATACTGTAGAATTTAAATTTTAAACATTATTACTCTTTTCGATAAAAACTGTTGAAGCCATACTGTTATACCTCTACAGTATTTGTTTGTACTCGTAACGACAGCATTTTTAAAATGCGTTCAAATCCTCATTATATGTAGAAAAAAAATGACGTAAGAGGAAATTTTGATGAAGGCTTTCATTAAAATTTAATTAGGGAAAGATCAAAACGCAGTATTATGATGAGCTAAATGTCCATAAAACGAGAGAAGTTATTATTTTTAAGAAGCATTTCTCTCTTCGCAGTAATTAATGATCTATCACATTAAAATTTCTGCAGCATATTTTTAAATATTTTTGAGAGTCTTNAAAAATGCATTAAAATGCAATAATTTCTGAAAAGAAATACCGTTTCGTCTTTTATGATGAACCTTCTCTTTAGCTTGCTGTTTACTCATACGTGCTCATTAAAGCTAGTTTGTAAGCAATATATTTATTTAGTAAAACAAATATGATTTCGCTGTCTTTCACACATTTTGCCTATCGAGAATTAATGATTTCGCCAATGTTGTGGACAATACATAGTTTTGTAAGGTTTGCATCACAGAATCCATATTAACTAACACTTGTTTAATAATAATGAATGTATATTAAGTAAATCCCATAATGCAACAGAGGAAATTCAATCCTATATGCAACAGAGGAAAATTCCAAGTCCCAGAGAATGCGAGGTCAACACAATAGGATGTTTAATCTAGAGATTAATAATATGATTTTAGTGAGTAATAGATTTAAAGCATGGGGATAGATTGATTTGAATATATCTAGTTAGTACAGATGGGTCCTTATATTGTATTTTGAAAGTATATATAAATAAACAGCATTGTGAGAAATATCTGAAGTGTTATTTTGAAAGCATTTGATTTTTTCAGAAAAAATTATAAGAAATAATAAAAAGATTTTCAATGGAAAAAAGATTTTTTTTAGTCATCTTCGTGATGTTTCTGTTTTTAAGTTAGTTACAGTCAACTATACTTTAGTATATAATTCCATTAAATATCTAAATATCACTTAACAAATAGTTCCTTAGTTAGCATTTTCGAAGTGCACAATTAAAGAGCTTAATATAATATGAGTTAAGTGAGATTCTGAAAATATTCGATTTTTCATAATAAGTTATGGATAAATTATTTTCATAATTTATTATAGCAAATAAAGTGGTTTTCAATGAAAACTAAAGGCAAGCAGCTTCTTGATGTGTCCACTGTCGAGTTAATTTTCTCAAATTCAACTAAATATTTCCTAACATGTTTAATTAAATTTACAAGTATTATTTATTATTTAGTTCCTTATTTTATGTTTTTCGAGTATATTGGCGATCACTGGGAAAAATATGTACGTTTAATAATACGTTTTGAAAATATATAATATTTTTATGGCAATAAGTAAGATTCTTCTAAAAAACTCATAATTTTTAATTCTGATGTACTTATTTGCTTCTAAGGCTGACTTCACAATTAAAAATTAATATCAACGTCTTACTGCTCTCTGAAACAGCTCAGATAGGACTAGTAACGCAGATTTTTGTAAATTTACGTCTTAACACTTTCATCGGAGCATACTTAAGTTTTCATCAGGCCTAACTTAAAATGACGTTTAGAAACAAGTTAAATATTTTATCGGCGAGCTTTTAAATCTTAACACTGCTCCAATTACATGTTTACAAATATGGACATAGCAATTTAAGATTTAAAATTGCATAATTTAGAATTGTAAAAATTTATTTTCTTTACATTTCAAAAACATTTAATTAAATAAAATAATTATTTTGTTAAATAAAATAATAAATAATTATTTCAAGTTATTTTTTGTCAAAATTATCTTCAAAAGAGTTAATTTTGGGTGAAAACTGTTGTCCATTCGCATAAATGTTTTTAAGATATAGCGAAATAAGCAAAAAGGGAAATTAAATAACTTATCTTCTGACTACGGATAACTACTATATAACTACCATAAATACTATATAACTACCTATATGTATACCATACTATAATATACTATATAACTATATACCATATAACTATATAACTATATACTATATAACTATATACTATATAACTATATACTATATAACTATTACCCTTTTTGCAACTTAAATTGAAAATTAGTATGTCATGATTTGTCATTGCGGCTGCCACTCTTTAAAGTTTCCGAACTGTGTTTGGATTGGAGTGTAAAACTATGCATCCTTCTGCGAATTCCATCTCTCTCACGCATTTCTCCTCCTGCATCATTTTTAAAGCTATACATTTTGCTCAAATACGTTGTATATGAGTATGTACTGTTTCAATCTTGAGCAGGTCACTGTGCTCAAATTCGACTGTATTTTTTGTGAGTTATTTTGGCACACTTTTGCTCAATTTTAAGAAACCCATTTTTACTGTGCATAAATCACTCGGTGCATTTTATTAAATTAATCTTCTTTTTTTAAAAAAAAAAAGACTCTTAAAGTCAACACTTGTTTTTTTGCAGTTGCCATGGGTGCTATAAATGTATTATTGAGGTAGTGAATTAAAATAGGAGGAATTTAGAATTTTAATTTCCGTTTTCGCTTAGAATTCTGAATACGAAGGCATCGCTTGAAAAGTTACATCTGTAATAAATCTAGCCATTCAGACCCCGGGACATTACCCATAATGATTATGCTTCGTATTTAAACAAATAAGGAAACGTAAGCATGCTATTCGCCATTTACTTGCTCTATTTGTGCAGAAAACTGAAAAGGCACGTTTATTGCTGTGTAAGCACGAGCTATGTCCATTTTCGTAAGCACGAATTTCGAGTTATGTCCATTTTCGTAAACACGCATTTCAAACTGTGTCCGTTTTCGTGAACACGGATTTTGAACTGTGTCCGTTTTCATAAACACGCATTTCGAACGATGTCCGTTTTCGTAAACACGAATTTTGAACTATGTCCGTTTTCGTAAACACGCATTTCGAGTTGTGTCCATTTTCATAAACACTCATTTCGAGCTGTGTCCTTTTTCATAAACGCGAATTTTGAGCTCTGCCCGTTTTCGTAAGCACGCGTTTCGAGCTGTGTTTATTTCGTAAACACGCAGTTTGAGCTGTGTCCATTTTCGTAAACAAGCATTTTAAGCTGTGTCCAGATTTAAAAATTCACCGACGATCTACTGTCAATCTTCCTTATATTATTATTTTTATTTTATATTTTTACCTTTTAGATAATAATGGTACAGAGGTTAATTCCCTTTATAATTAAAGAAGCGAACCATAATGAACAACTTTCAACATCTTCAGTGGGAAAAAATAATTGAATTGATAATTTTTGCTGAAAGTTAATGTTCATTTAAAGTCAAACAACATATGAATGAAATATTTTGTTTCAACGGTACGATTATTGCAGTGTCAAAATCGTTGTTATTGATTCCTTAATTAAATAGTTTGATGGCAGGAAAAACTGTAAAAGGTAAAAAAAAAATTACTTTCTTTCATGCTTAATTAATGCACTCGTAGAATTTTTTTTCTTAAAACTAAATACAAACCAATAAAAATAATTTTTTTAAAACTTTTTTATACTGTGGAATTAAAATTTTAAACAGTATTACTCTTTTCGATCCACACTGTTGAAGCCATACTGTTATACCTCGACAGTATTTGTTTGTACTCATAACGACAGCATTTTTAAAATGCCTTCAAATCCTCATTATAGAAAAAAAAAATGACGTAAGAGAAAATTTTGATGAAGGCTTTCATTAAAATTTAATTAAGGAAAGATCAAAACGCAGTATTATGATGAGTTAAATGTCCATAAAATGAGAGAAGTTAGTATTTTTAAGAAGCATTTCTCTCTTCGCAGTAATTAATGATCTATCACATTAAAATTTCTGCAGCATATTTTTAAATATTTTTGAGAGTCTTATACTTTTTCTTTTAAAATTGTCAGATTCATATCAAAAGCGTACAAAGCTAAAATAAAAACAAAATGCTTTCAAAATCTCCTTCAAAACTTTTATTAGTTTCAGTACACATTCGACCATTATTTTAAGAAATACGAGAAATATTTGTTTGTGCACTCTCAGAAATAAAACTTTAACTTTCGCCGATTCAACAATCTTTGAGCTATATTTCGTTAATTAAGTGAATTATTTCGTCACGAAATCTCGTGTCACGTGGCAAAACGGAAACTTTCAAATATACGGCGAAAATGTATCCTTAACTCGAAACCTCATCCTAGTACATTGTAATAGAGTTTTAACTAGAATAAAACAAGAATTTTTCGTGACGAGGCAAGAAACAAGAATCTAAAATAAAGAATAAAAATAGGCCGACCTAGCTTTATTATAACCAAGAAGTTTTCCTCGTGCGGGAGGAGCCCGGTACCGATTACCGATTCGGGCGTAGGGGAAATTTACCACTCCGTTTTATTTGTCTTTCTTGTGTTATTAAGCTGACATTGACTCTGGTGCATGTTGCCCTCGATAAAGTAATTATTAGAGAAGTTCACATTTTTAAGCATTGGCAAAATGGGTGTTGTTTTGGTGTTTTAATGGCGTTCGCACCTTATTTGGACGTCATCACACTTATCATTTGTGTTCAAGAGCAATAGTAAACAGTGCGCATGCGTCGTCATTGCCTGCGTTGCTATGGCGACCGCTGATGTTTGATAATTTTTTTTGAATTCTATTTTTATTTTTATTTTCAGCATCAATCATACTTAATGTATTTACATAATAATAATCTAAAGTATTTTTATATTCTTTTTATTATTAACTTATAATAACCGTCTTGACGGTGATTTTAATATAAATATGAATACTAAAGAAGGAAAATTATTTTGTGATGTCTTGAAACACGTATATAGCCAGGATTTGAAAACCAATCAGACGACAAACATCAATTGAGGCAGTTTTTGCAATCCATGTTTTGAAATTTTGCGGCGTTTATCGGAGTCAAACCAGAAAAAAAAGCATTTCACTAATAGGAAACCAGTGTTTGCAATAAAGCGATCACAATTTTTTCCTTAATTTTTTTCCTTTCTGGAAAAAAAAATAGAATGACGAAATACGCTTCCTTGAAGAAGTGACTATAATTATTTCGTCACTTTGATGAAATATTCACTCAGAGCACATATCAAGAAACGGTTTTGTCACCAATGAAGAAAGTTTCGTGAAATTTGAGTATCCATATTTCTTACAGTGTGATAAGCAATGCATTACTTGCATATTCTATACATTTCAAACAACCTCAAAACTCATCTTAATAGGAAAATACTGAAATCCGAGCAGTTTTAAAAGTTGTCGGTATTCTTGTCGGGAAGAGATTTAATGCATCAAAATTATATTATGGTAATACAAACCAATTAATTAATCAATAAAAATGTTTTTTAGTAAAACTGACTTTTCATTATTTTTCAAATTAAAAAACCATGTTAATAAGCTGAATAATAAACTTAAAGCTCCGTGTATTTAAGGAGCTTTGAAATTATTGGGTGAAAATATTTTTATGTTTAAAACATTGAAATGTTTGCTGACTCTTGCTTATATACAACTGGAAAAAAACATTGATTTCAATTTTATGCCTTTATTGCAACCTTGGCTTCTCTCCAAAAGTACTAGCTGGCCTTTCCCTTGAAAAAAAAAGAGGCAGCGTAGAATAAAAAATTCACCATACAATTTCGCCCAGGGGTTGAACAACAAAGAATTTATTAAATTTTGGCAAGCCGTAAGATTTTATCAAAAAGATTATTATTTTTTATCAGGTTATGCGATTAAATACTTTTTGAGTAACGCTTTAGACATGCATTCTATTTAGGTATAAAAAAGAAAGAAATTCTGTAATTTTCAAAAATTTTTTTTTCAAAAGATGATCTTCTCAGTTTTTCTAAATACAAATTTAATAAAGAAAAAAAAACATTTTTATGTTTTTTTGAATTATGTCAAGGAATTCAACAGAAAAAGATAAGCAAAGTTTATCAATTGAATAAAAATTTATGAAACAGTTCAATAGAAAAGCAAAAAAAAAAAAATCTTTTTTTTCCTTAAAGGATTTTTAAAAATTTTTTTACAGCATTAAATAAATAACTAAAATTGAATTTATGCTACAGTATATTGAAAACTATTTAAAGCTGTATAATGTTTATTTAAAAAATGTCAGGCCATTGATCATTAGGTCATAAGTCAACGGGTTCTCCAGTATTACATAACGGTGCAGAACACATGTACGGATGAGCATCAGGCATGCCTTTCTGGAATAAGTTTATTATTTATTATTTCATGTAAAATAATACAAATGCGCAAAAATAGAAATAATTGCCCGATTTTTGTGAAACTAAGTTTGTGCAATTTGCACGGATATCGATGAAGGTTTAGGCATAAACAGTTTTTTAAATTATTAAAACGGTAAGAAGGTTATTCCATCTATGGCCAAGAATTCGACTTCTATAATAGGTTATTATACTATAAATATTAGTAAGTGTACTGTAATTAATAGCAATTACAATACAGCTGAAAAGCTTTCCATAGACTGGCTTTTATAATTTATAGACAAACTTTCTGAAAATAAAAATAAAAAAATTATATAAATGCGTAAACAGTTCTGTAAAGGTTACCAGATTTGGGAAAATGCATTAATTACAAGTAATCCGAAGTTAACAGATAGTGACAATAAATTCTCGTAATTTACGATCACAATAGTAATACAAATTTTGAATATTTGACTTTGTAATATTCAGCTAAAATCAGAAACTATAATTGAGCATAATTACAAGAGCTTATTATTACATTAAATTGTTATAGCATTAAATTAATATAACATCTTGTGGAAAAAATAGTTCAGATTAAAAGTTATCTTGGTTACATCTAATCTTTATTGAAAAGCAATTGATACTGCAATCAATTATATTTTTTCAATTCTACTATTTACTGCCTAACCTCTTATAATTAGAATACTAAAATTACACATGTCTCAATTGCGCTGTTTAATATCACATTATGTCTCCTAATAGGTTCAATTAATAGTTCCTCATCTGTAAAGCTCATCCGTAAAGGGAGATGCGTAATCGTATGAGCATTCTACAAGACGGATGTCAGTTTCCTGTAATAATGGAAATTGCTGGATCATAAATGGATTAAACATTTAATGGCCATGCGTATAAGTTCTGTGTTGATGTATAGTTTGCGTTAACGATTACAATGAAAACAGCTTTTTTTATAACATTCAAGTTAAGTTTTATTTCCATTTAGGATATTGTTAGATTTTTTTCCAACAATGATTTTATTTTTGTGCTGTTTGAAGAGCTTTTGGAAAGTGTTAGTTTCCGTTAGTATTTATACTGTAATTTTTAATTCAAGTAAATTGCCATAAAATTTTATTCAAGTTGCCATAGTTTTCTAGGACACAGTTTTATTTTTGAAAAAAAAAATTCTACTCTCAAATTTTGCATATAAATTACAAAAGCACAAAGCCAAAATGAAAACATAAGGCTCAATAAATCTTGATCTAATAATCGGATGTCTGCATGCTAGGATTCAATTTTAATTGTTGTTGTTGCTGTTATCATGTTATTGTTGTTACTAGTGCAACTTGCCAATATCAGCAATTTTTGAGGCAGAGGGTGCTTTTTTTGTTATTTCCGTGGCGCCATCTGTGACCAAAAATATGACACATCATAGCCCGTTTTACAAGGAGGATCCCTTCATATTCCCTTCATTAATCCACAGATCGTAATTTTGACCAGAAGCAGAGAACAATCGATCTCCGATTCAGTACCCCCGAGATGTTGATTTTTATAGTAGTTTGGAGGACTTTGTGACCCAGACAGATTTAACGTGCACCAGTCACCATTTAATACACGAGAATTCTCAATTTTAATGGTTGAAGGAGTAGATTTAAAATACTTAACACTTTAATGCTACGTTTAAATAAGGTTACTTAATCAGGTATAAAACAAACTTTCGCTAAATATTTCTTCCTTAGATTTATGACACTCAAAATCTGGCTCGGAAAAAAGTTATAGTTTAGAAAATAGTATACGTTTTTAAAATAGAGTAAGAAAAATAATGCAAAATGGTAGCAATATTGTTAAAAAAAAAAAGAAGTATTAATGGAAAATCTCCAGGAAATCAGGATTCCATAAACTTTTCTAGTAACATTACAGTTTTAAACTTTGAGAGCATTCTAAGGAACTGTTCGTAACATTGAATGCGCTTTCCTTGTACGCTTGCTTATAAATATTTTGTATCATTAAATGAGAATTTCTTGTATGTTCCCTCAGGAATTATTAGGGACGTTAGGAAGAAACCTTGAGTAGATTTACACATTGCAATTACACACGTGGAGTGAAAAACAACGTGAATAAAACACAAATGAAGTAGAGAAATGGAGATACTCTAGTTTCGGTGACAAGATGGCGGGTTACCAAAGGCGAGAGAAAAGTGAAGAGATAAAAATAAATAAACAAATTAATTAATTAATATTTAAAGCTAATTTTAAAAAGACTTATTTTTGGAAAAATTGATTTAATAATTACGTCAAAGATGAGCAAATATAAGTTATAAAATACAATTAGCAATAAAGGATTAGGAACTTTTAAGTACCTTCCTGACTTAATAATATCTAAATGCATAATAATAATCAAAGAGTATCTAATCCGTTGCAAAAAAAATTATTTTTATTTTTAAAAAAAATACGAGGCATATTTGTTTTCTACTTTATAACAATTCGTATGCATTAACCTAAGTGAAACATTTTTTTAAATATTCTTTTTTCACTTAAGTTTAAAACTTCAAAAATTTTTTTTCTTTAATATAAAACAATCTTAAACCTAGGAAACTTTAAATTAAATCGTTGAGGAATATTGATTTTCAAATCGTAATTTTGTTCTAGCAAAAGATATCTGATTACGTCATTCTTTAAACCAAAATTATGGTTCAGGATTTATTTTTGAAATATTATTTTTTCACTACATGAAAATTATTTTTTAATTTTAATTTTTTTTCTTCTTTGAAAATTTAATCTGCAGAAAAGGAATGGCTCTCAAAATTATTTACTGACATCAATAAAACTTAGAACTTTCTTATCATTGCACGCTCAACTAGATAATAAATGCATTAAAAAATCAATTTTTCAGTCTTTTCAAAAAATTCTTTATTACCACGAATAAAGGAGACAATCGATTCTTGGTAACACATTTTATCCGCAAATACAGAATATTTCCTCCCCATCTTCGGTTCGAATTTAAGAGGAAAAGTTCTAGAGCAATTCTTCAAGAAATAGTAAGAGGTAATTTAGAGGGAGATAAATTTGGGGAAGAATATACACCAAAAGCCATCTTACTAAAGCAAAACAAATGATTCCAACGGCCCCAGAATCAATAATTTTGCCATCCCCCAAACTTCCTTTTTATCTTATCTTTTTGTGGAATACTATCAAAGTCTTGGGGTTGAATCGAGATATGCTATTCCCCTCCAGGGCGTTAAAAGATAAATGTGAGGAAGGAAGAAGAAGAAGATCGAGCTCTGAGGCCGTAAATTTTAATCTAGATCGAAGAAGAGTACTTTCAGTCTGGAGGAGAAATACTTCCGCATCAGACCTTTCCGTGCTTTTAGCTCTCTCGGACCTTTTCTGACATTCTTTTAATTAGACATTCACCGGATCATTGCGGCTTCCCCTTTTGGCTAAAGGCTTGAATAGCTTCTTGATTTTTATAATCCACTTTGAAGTAAAACATCTTTTACAGCTTCGTTAATTGGCGGCAAATTACTGCTCTACTTTTCCTTATTTTAAAATTTAATTCAACTGGTTGAGTTATTGGGAATGAATTTAATAAAAAGGAATCAATAATAACAATAATAATAAATATATATGGTGGATTATTGTTATGTAACCGCCGTTGAATAGTCGGCCCAATTCTGAGTTAACAACTGTTCAAATCCGTAGCCTTGTAATTTTGAACCCAACCCAGTAGACAATGAATCCCCTGGATCAACTATTGGAAAAATTAGCCTTCGTGGAAGACTTTTGAAACTAACTCGCATTTACGTTACATGAATAGGAATAGCAAGAAAACCTCTGGCGGTTAGTCCGACGGCAAAGGGATTCTAACCCCAGGTCCATCCACCACTCACGACATTTTATTTCAGTGTGGTTGGTGTGATCTAGGAGCAGAAATTGTATTAGCCAACCACAGTTGGGATTTTACCTCATTGGGAGGTGAGCTCTCTATCCCCTGAGCCTTCGCGGCGCAATTATTATTATCATAATAAATACAGCAGAACCGAATTATTCCAAACTAATTATTAACTGTTGCCAGTCATAGGGCAAAATAAATGGTCTCCACAGGGCTCGTAGAAAATGTTTATTGTTATTATTATTATTTAACAAATATGAAATTGCAGTAAATATTTTATAATATTCTAAAAACTATTTAATTTTATGTTTGTTTCTTAAAAATTTTCCTCATTTTAGAAATGAATATTGTAATGGTAATTTGGGGAAATGTATTAAAAAAATTGCATTTTATTAATAGCACCAATTTTTTTAAGCATATAAAATTTTTAATTTATGAAAAAGTGGTATTTGTTTCAAATAGTGGCCCTTCTTAAAAATGCCGTTACCCGCCGCTGACTTAGCCCAATTTTTTAGTTTTTCCTGTAAGATTACTGAAATATCAAACTATCCGAAACTTTCGACTGTGGTTACATTTTATGCAATTTTTGATAACATAATCAAAGCCAAAATTTTGTCTTCCATTCATGTTATATCGTTGCTTGGTGATAATTTTTTTATGTGATAATGTGATGTTATGCATTTAAAGTTAAACGTTTCCGTTTATAACGCTATATCGTTTTAAAGATGGAAGCAAAACGTTTTATCAATTGATTACTTCCCTACGCGTTACCCTCAGTTTATTTCTGGTGATAAACAACTAACAATCATACATGATAATCTTAGTTTCTATGATGATTTTATAACCGTTGTTGAACAGCCGACTCAATTTTGAGTTTACGAATACACTCCATAGCCTTGTAATTTTGAAACCAATCCAAAAGACAAGGAAACTCATGGATCAACTGAGGGAGAAATTTGCCATGGTGGAAGAATTTTTGATGGTTAAGTCAAATTTACGTTACCCGGAGAGGAAAACCGTAAAAATCTCTCACGGTAAGCCTGATTGGAAGGGTACTCTAACCCATGGTCTGTCTACCACTGAGAATATTATATGCGTCGATGCGAGCCGGGTGAGGAATTCGTATCGACCAGCCATCGCTGGGTTTCGAACCCAGTTTACCGCATTGGAAGGCCAACACTATACATCTGATCCATCATGGCTCTCTATAATGATTTATCGTTCCTGATTACATGAATCCTGAATCTCATATTTGAATTATACATACCACTGAACAAATTAGCGTTTTTTCCCCTCTTAAACTATATCCCGCCTTTTACTATTTTTAAAATATACACTAGAATAATTTTAGTGTGAGGTGATTATGTTAATATATTTTATTAAAATTAATTATATTTTGTCTTATTACCAATTTTTCTTAAAAATTATTTTTTTGAATATTTTTACAAAGATTCTTGATACTTTTATCTTTGAGAATTGATATCGATTGGAGTTACCGGAAATTTCAGGCTGTTGGTTTGTATTTACGGTGATTTACTGTTATGGCCATAATATTACAAGCAAAAACCGTGGAGGAATGAAGAAAGAGGAGATAGCTTGGAGATCGTAGGCTTGATTTGTTTTCGCCAAATCCTTCCTTCGCCGAAAAGAGCGGATTCTCCCTTATGTCTCATTATTTTAACGATTGTAACTAATTAATTTGAAAAGAAGCCTATTTTGAACCAAGCCTATTTTTGTACGTTTGTTGAATTGCGGAAAGTTATTTGGAATGAATTTATATTTAGATTGCATGAAAAAAATCAAATACCTCAAGAATCGTAGGAAAACAAAACTGAAGTAACTGCTGCTCTAATTCTTTATTAATCAGAAAACTTAAAAATTTTCAGTTCCTGTTCATAGTTGTTTCTCAGTATTTCAAGTATTTTTGGTATTTTATACATTCTTATTTAGATATCCCGAAATTATTTGGATTTTTTCGTTATTTTAGATAACTTTATGTTGTTTAGTACTCTTTCTTATTAAATGTAGAGTTCAATAGCGCAAGTACCTCAGCCGGTAATACTGCGCCAAACCCAGACTTTATACGTGTTTAATGCAAAGAAATAAAACGGTGATATAAATTAAGAATGATGGAAAATTAAGAGGGACAAGCTTAATTCTCAAACTCATTTCTAGTAAAATAATACAGATTTAATTGCAATTTTCTTTTTAATGCATAATCTTTTAATCTTCCTTTTCATGAAAGCTCATTCTTGTAAATAAAATGATCTTGGCTCCGCAATAAGTATTTTTTTATTGAATAGCAAATTTTTAAATGTATAGTTTTTATCTAAGTTAACTTAACAATACTTTAAGATCCCATAAATAATAATATCATACAACTGAATAGTTCATTTTGCGTTAGTAGTTTTTCGAAACAAAAATTGAACCTTTTAGAGTTTAGATCGGAGAAAGACGTTATACTTTACACTGTAAAAAAGGTTCGTGTATCTGAACTCTAAAAATGGTGGGAACTACTTTACAATAAAGTGGTGCTTCACTAAGTGTTACACTACTCCAAAACCAAGGATAGTTCCTGGTATTGTCAAACACCTGTAAAGTATTTTTTACAAAACAATATAGAGAAAGAATCATTTTTTAGGATGCATAGTTAGGATGCAGAACAGGGGATAGTTCCTGGTATAGTGAAACACATATGTTCTTTTTGACTACTTGGAGTAAAGTAGCAGCCATGAGTGTAATTCACTAACAATAAAATGTATAATTACAGTAAGATATTATACTCATAAGAGTCAGTTAAGTAATTTTTATGATACAATATAGAGAAAGAATCATTTTTAGGATGAATAGTTAGGATGCAAAACGAAGGATAGTTCCTGGTATAGTGAAACACATATGATCTTTTAGACTACTTGGAGCAAAATAGCCGCCATGTGTGTAATTCAGTAACAATAAAATGTATAATTGCAGTAAAATATTATACACATAAGAACCAGTAAAGTAATTTTTACGATACAATATAGAGAAAGAATAATTTTTAATGATGGTTAAGTACACTAATTCATAAAATAAAATTTTTAAATCAAAAATGTGCGTAGCACAGTGAGAATTTTAAGACGAAATCAAATCAGGCATAACAGAAGAAAAAGCGGATAGAAATTATACAACATGTTAAAACCACTTAATGCAGTTCACGAAGATTTAAAAATTATAATTTAATTATCCCTATAACAGGATTAAAAACATAATACAAATTTTAACAACAAACTTTTGTTTCTGTAATTGTATGCGTAGAAGACAATTGCAAAATCATGCTAACACATTGTCCTTTGCAAACAAACTATTAATGATATCCCAAGTGAGCCAACATTGGTGTTATCGGGAGTGAAAATAATGTTTGTTATTCTGCAACATTTATAATTACAGTAAGATATGATGCGCATGAAAATCATCCCCGTGTATTAAACGGTGACTGGTGCACGTTAAATCTGTCGGGGCTACGAAGTCTTCCAAGTTCTCACAACAAATCAATACCTTTGAGAGTATTGAATTGGAGATTGATTGTTCTCTGCTTCAGGTCAAAATTAATATCTGTGGATTAATGACTGAAGTGTGACTGGGTTCTCTCTGTGAAACAAACTGTGACGTGTGTCTTAAGTCGTATTCTTGAACATAGATGGTGCCGCAGAAAAAACAAGAAAAGTACCCTCTGTTTTAAAAATTTGCTTGATTTCATGCAGGCTAGCTGGAATTGTCAAGTGGCATAAGTAACAATAACAAGACACAAAAATTTTTTGATGCAAACATAAAGCAACAATCATTAATTTAGGATGCATATATAAAATATTTCCTAAATTAAAATTAGAAACTTTACAATGGATTCCGTAGAGACTAAAAACAAAATTTATGCTAATAACTCTTCTTTAAAATTCACGCATACATACACACACAAAAACTTAACATCAAAAATTCTTTCTAAATCACAAAATCCTAATCCATTTCGAAGTCCGACATCAGCAACTTTAATTATAATGAGTGAAACAGGCTTATTTTTGAAGACAAAATTGGAAGAAAATAATTCCAGATATCAAAATTCTGGACAGCCGAGACATTTTCAATGAAAAATATGCTTCTGAAAGGTAATTAGATTATATAGCGGGAGGTAACCTGGCTCAAACGCGAAGAAAATGAAAGAAATTGTGATGCACCGCAAAAGCTGGTCTTAAAGTAAAAGGAAATCAGCTACGTTAAGGTTGGAATAATCTTAGCTTAAAAATGAATATTATTTCTTAGGAAAAGGATTTTCAGGGGCAGCTAGAGCTGTAGCAAAATTAAATTTGAAAATGTTCTATTGCAAAATTTTCTATTTTAGGACGAGAGCACATTCTTTTTTTCTTTAAATAATATTTAAAAAGTGGTATTTTTTTTTTTTTTTCAATATTCGTGATTTAGATTTCTCAGAGAAATCTTTTAACATACTGAAAGTGGGCGTTAAAGAACGAATCATAGAATTTCAGATAAAAAAAAATTTGTGATCAGATTTCCACTTTAGGAAAAAAAAATTCTGCTTTGGATGAAAATCGAGTAAAAAACACGGTTTTAAAAAAGAATGAACAGTATTTTAGGTTATAAAAATATTTAGTTTATTATAGAGAAGCAGGATTGGATCAAATTGCGAATCGAAATTAATAAAATAATAATTAATTTAATTCAATTAATAATTAATCGAAAATTAATAAAAATTATCTATGGTTTTTTAGGAGTATTTTCAATATGATTGTCTTTTATGAATTCAAGTATAAATAACTATGTATATCTAGAAAATTAATTAAGTCAGAAAAACAATTTTAGCAGAAAACAACAAAAATTATAAAAATTTAAGATATGTGTGTTATATATGTTAAGATATGTGTATAACACACAGGAGCCTTTCTGTTATCAGTGGTGAAACCAAAATGAGTGCACCTCACACTATTGTATTGACATATTTTGCTTTGGCTATATTGATACAATATTAGAAAGCACTCCTTTTTGCGGATATAATCGAGTGAGCTGATGAAGAGATTATATCTTTCCAATAATTTGTTTTCCGGCTTTTTAATATAAATTTTTTAAAAGAAATTTATTTTATATTTTTTTAACAAAAGCATTTTTTTAAATATATTTTTAATATTTTTAAAAAGTATTTCAATTCATTAATTTTACTTCTCTTTTCATTAATCTTCATTATTTTCTATTTTCCATTATTTTCCATCTGTTTTGCACTCTTCAATAGGGGACTCTGAACTTCTGAGATACGAAATTCGCATTCATGAATAGATAACGCCACCGTGGACAAACTTAAGGCAAAAAAGTATGTTTCCCCTCTCTCACGACAGATGGCACCACAAGCTAAGTTATTAAAGCCATGTTCTACGGTTCACTCGACAAAACACAACTCAACCACAACCTAAGACCAAAATTAATTACCTAATAATAAGCCTAACATAATCTAACTCCAATGACTTGTTAAATTTCTTTTTTACGGTTTTTGAAGTTGTACTAGTAGTAAATGATTATAAAATCATTCAGTTTTGCCTTCACAGTTTCCTAAAAAGTACAGTTTTAAATGGTTTCAAACCAGTTTAGGCCGAGAAATTTTTCTAATCGTAAACTTTATGGTTAATTAGAGGGACAGACTACGTCCGGTTATTTTATCGTAATTTCAGAATGAAAATTCCAACAGTGTATAACATTATTATTTAAATTAATTGTTACTCATTTTTTAATATAATATGATTAAAAATATGGGTTTAAAATAAAATGAATGCCTAATTTATATAAAGCATTTTATTTTAATAAAAGCAGGATTGGATTAAAACTTTCTATTTTTAAAATTTAAAAAAAAAATTAATAATAATTATAATGTGTCGTTTCTACAAGTATTTTTTAAATGCATTTTACAATAAATGAAATGCTTTATTACATTTTCGTTAATTTTTTGTTTGTTCATAATTTGAGGTCCATAATGAAAAAAAAAAGCGACTTGCGATGAATGATTTTTTCGGTTTTCACTTTGATTAAAACGCAAATAAAAAAAGGGAATATCTTGTTTCACTTACTTGTATATACTTATCCTACTTACTTATAATCTATTTCTATTTTTCTTTAAAAATCAAAGTATTACTTCAAAGAGCAGCTAAGACAAAATTTATGAAATAAAAAATAAATAAATATACTAATTTTTTTAAATAATGATTAAACACCACACTATGTAATTGCTTAAAAGATTCGTATTTCTATTAATAAAAATTTCTCAATAATAATAAACATAGTTATATTTACGCCAGTTTGCAGATGTTGAATTATTAATATAATAAACATAAATTCCAAGAAATAATATTAATTTAATTTATCAAAGCTTATGAACTCAATTTTAAGAAATTCTGCGCGTGTGAGAAGTTACATATGTAACATGGTAAGTACATAAGTACATATGTAACATATGTAAAAGCAAGTACATATGTAACATAGTAAATTACATATGTAATTACATAAGTAATGAGTAACATAATTTTTTTACCCAAACCATTCCATTTGAGTATTGTACCAATGAGTTTTAACTTTTAGGAAAATATAGTTTTTCGAAATTTGATGTAGAGTTGAGATGTTACGTAATTAACATTAGTGGATAAGAATAAACATTAGTGAATAAGAATAAAAGATAACATTAGTGAGAATAAAGATAGAGAAATTAAGATAAATAAAAATGATATGAAGATAAAATGAAAATAAAACAAAATAACAATAAAATAAAAGTAAAGTAAAAATAAAATTAAAATAAAATAAAAATAAATAAATAAATAAATAAAATTGAAATAAAATAAAATAAAATAAAATAAAAATGAAATAAAAAATTAAATAAAAATAAAATAAAACAAAATGACAAATACCATAAAAATAAAAGCTATAAAAGATATTTTTCTTAAACAACAATACCTGAAATTAGTGAAAATAAAAGTCTAAACTGAACAAATATTTTAAAAGAAAAACAACTACAAAAAATAAGAAATTTTTTTTATTACTTTCAATTATTAACAATAGAAAAACCATGCGCATTGTTATCTTTAAGTAGATATCAGCTGAGGAGAAAGGAACGCATGTATGTAATCGAATAGAAAGAACTCAACGTGTTTTTGACCTTGACAAACAAAGAGCTCCTTTGGCCAAGTTTTTGACCTACATTCCGCATTTATTTTATCTACTGCAGGAGTGTCATTTAATCATCCATTAAGTTAGCATGCCGGGGGTGTAGCTCAGTGGTAGAGCGTTCGCTTTGCATGTGAAAGGCCCGGGGTTCGATCCCCCGCACCTCCATTTCTTTTACTATTGTTACAATAGAAGATTTCTTTTGCAAGGGTTTTTTTTTTTTTTTTTTTAAATTAAAATTAGAGTCCAAGTTTTGTACAACGTAAATGATATGGCTATAAAATGGTTTTTAGAGTTTTTATATGATACATTTTATTCAGAATGTTTATCATTTTTTATTTATATTTTATTTATTTTTTAGTAATTGCGTGTCCATCATTTGCCATTAAAATAGAGGGTTCCTGTCGCATGAATTTCGTTTAAACATACATAAGGTACAATTTTTCTATATTGAAATTATTGTCTAAGTTTTGCAAAACGTTATTTTTTATCGTGAGAACAATGGATTATTAAATAGTTTTTTGAGACGAAAATAATTTGTAAATGCTTTATTTTATTTAAAAAATTAAGAATAATAATGTAATAACTACTTTAATGTCGGTAAATTGAAATAAAAAAAATAAGTATTTTTTTTTTCTTCTTTTACTTTCAGATTCATTAGTTCCATCTTAACTACAGTACCTGATCAAATTATTAGACGCACTGTATGATTTTATGTAAAATCTTAATTATCAGGTAATACTCTACAGCTTTATCGTTTTTATGCGGCTGAAACTGGATTACACTTGTTTATGTTCGTGTATCAATTGGTTAGCATTGTAATTCAATACGTTAAAAATAAATACAAAAAGGAAGTATATAGAGAAAAATCTCCTCTATAAAAGCCCATTACATGTGTGTTTAAATATAAAAGTATTGCATATCAACTGCAAAATATCTCATTATTAAAACACTACAGTGCGTCTAATAATTTGGTCTAATTATTATAATATAATACCTGATATAATAAATATTCTATATTTATTAAATATATCGTTTAATTTATTCAATCGTCGAATTTATATTATATATCGTCTAATTTTACTCATTGATACAAGAACTTAACCAAGTGCAAACCGGTTCCAGTCGCATAAAAACAATAAAGGTGTAGAATATCACCTGATAATTCAGTTTTTTACATAGAATCTTATAGTGCGTCTAATAATTTGGTTAGGGAGTGTAGTAGGAGAAAATTTTTTATAGAACAAATATTAAAAAAAAAAAAATAGTGCGTGGAGTCCTTCCGCGTGGAAGAAGTGAAACTTAGTAATGTGGAAATGAAAATAGGAAGGGG
>NC_092211.1:25538151-25551003 GCF_043381705.1 Parasteatoda tepidariorum | reverse complement strand
GGGTTCAAATTCCAGTGTTGACACTATAATATTTACCTCATTTTTTTTAAACACGCGAAGAGTTTCTGCTGTTTTGCACTCTTCAAATGGGGACTCTGACTTACTGAGATACGAAATTCTCATTCACGAATAGATTACGCTATCGCAGGCAAACTTAGCACAAAAAAGTATGTTACCCCTCTCTCACGACAGATGGCACCACAAGCTAAATTATTAAAGCCATGTTCTACGGTTTACTCGACAAAACAGAACTCAACCACAACCTAAGATCAAAATTCATTACTTAAGGAAAAGCCTAACATAATCTAACTCCAATGACTGGCTAAATGATTTTAAAACCATTGATGCCTTCACAATTTTTAAAAAATTACAGTCATAAATGGTTTAAAACCAGTATAGGCCAGAAAAAATTTTCTAATCGTAAACTTTACGGTTAATTAGAAGGACAGACTACGTCCTGTTATTTTACCGTAATTTTAGAATGAAAATTCAAACAGTGTATAACATGATTATTTAAATAAATTGTTACTCATTTTTTAATATAATATGTTTAAAAATATGGGTTTTAGATAAAATGAATGCCTAATTTATATAAAACATTTAATTTTTACACAAGCAGAATTGGATCAAAACTTTCTATTTTTAAAATTAAAAAAAATTCATATTAAATATTATGTGTCGTTTCAACAAGTATACAATACATTTTACAATAAATAAAATGCTTTATTACATTTTCGTTAATTTTTTGCTTGTTCATAATTTGAGGTCCATAATGGAAAAAAAAATAGCGACTTTCATAAAAATCGGTATAAATGATTTTTTCTGTTTTCAAGTTGATTAAAACGTAAATAAAAAAAAGGAAAATCTTGTTTCACTTATTTGTATATACTTATCT
Organism: Parasteatoda tepidariorum; assembly: GCF_043381705.1. Taxonomy (NCBI): domain Eukaryota; kingdom Metazoa; phylum Arthropoda; class Arachnida; order Araneae; family Theridiidae; genus Parasteatoda; species Parasteatoda tepidariorum. Next base: position 25,550,108 of record NC_092211.1, on the reverse strand, counting down.
TACTTTATTTTATAATCTATTTCTATTTTTCCTTAAAAATCAAAGCATTATTCAAAGAGCAGCTAAGACAAAATTTATGAAATAAAAAATAAATAAATAAACTAATTTTTTAAATAATGATTAAACACCACACTATGTAATTGCTTTAAAGATTTGCATTTCTATTAATAAAAATTTCTTGATAATAATAAACATATTTATTTTTACGCCAGTTTGCATATTTTGAATTATTAAAATAATAAACATAAATTCCAAGAAATAATGTTATTTTAATTTATCAAAGCTTATGAACTCAATTTTAAGAAATTCTGCGCGTATGAGAAATTACGTATGTAACATAGTAATAAGTAATGAGTAGCGTAATTTTTTTTACCCAAACCATTCCATTTGAGTAAATGAGTTTTAACTTTTAGGAAAATATAGTTTTTCGAAATTTGATGTTGAGTTGAGATGTTATGTAATAAATACATTAGTGAATAAGAATAAAAGATAGTTGTTGTAGTTCATTTAAGTCACACTAAAGTTGCACAATGGGCTATTGGCGACGGTCTGGGAAACATCCCTGAGAATGATCCGAAGACATGCCATTTAAATTTTGATCCTCTGCAGAGGGGATGGCACCCCCGCTTCGGTAGCCCGACGACCTGCACGCAAAGTCGAGCCCTTTACGGTAGAACAGTTTAACGAGGACCAATACCGCACACCCTCGGTCCCTACGCAGACTAATGCAAGTGGTCACCCACCCGCACACTGACCGCAGCCAGTGATGCTTGACTTCGGTGATCTGATGGGAACCGTGTCTTATCGAACAGTCCACTGCGCGACGAATAAAAGATAGAGAAATTAAAATAAATAGAAATGATATGAAGATAAAATAAAAATAAAACAAAATAGCAACAAAATAAAAGTAAAGTAAAAATAAAATTAAATAAAATAAATTGAAAAATAAATAAATAAATAAAATAAAAATAAAATAAAATAAAATAATATGAAAAATAAATAAGTAAATAAAATAAAAATAAAATAAAATAAAGATGAAATAAAAAATTAAATAAAAATGAAATAAAACAAAATGACAAAATACCATAAAAATAAAAGCTATAAAAACTATTTTTCTTAAACAACAATACCTGAAATTAGTGACAATAAAAGTTTAAACTGAACATATATTTTAAAACAAAAACAGCTACAAAAAATAAGAAATTTTTTTTTATTACTTTCAGGGATTAAAAATAGAAAAATCATGCACATTTTTATCTTTAAGTAGATATCAGCTAAGAAGAAAGGAACGCATGTATGTAATCGAATCAACTATAACGAAAGAACTCAACTTGTTTTCGACCTTGGCAAACAAAGAGCTCCTTTGGCCAAGTTTTTGACCTACATTCCACATTTATTTTATCTACTGCAGGAGTATCATTTAATCATCCATTTGGTTAACGTGCAGGGGGTGTAGCTCAGTGGTAGAGCGTTCGCTTTGCATGTGAAAGGCCCGGGGTTCGATCCCCCGCACCTCCATTTCTTTTACTATTGTTACAATAGAAGATTTCTGCTGCAAGCGTTTTTTTTTTTTTTTTTTTTTTTAAATTAAAATTGGAGTCCAAGTTTGTACAACGTAAATGATATAGCCATAAAATGGTTTTTAGCACTGAAAGAGTTTTAAATGATACATTTTATTTCAGAATCTTTATAATTTTTTATTTATTTATTTTTTAATAATTGCGCGTCCATCATTTGCCATTAAAATAGAGGGTTCCTGTCGCATGAATTTCGTTTAAACATACATAAAGTATAATTTTTCAATATTGAAATTATTGTCTAAGTTTTGCTATACGTTATTTTTTATCGTGAGAACAATGGATTATAAAATAGTTTTTTTAAGACGAAAATAATTTGTAAATGCTTTACTTTAATGTCGATAAATTAAAATAAAAAAAAGTAATATTTAAAAATAAAAAATAAAAATTTTTAAATTTTTTTTTTAACTTTCAGATTCATTAGTTCCATCGTAACTACAGTGCCTGGCTGTATTTTGAACAAAAAGTTAAGAATAATAATGCAATAATTACTTTCATGTCGGTAAATTAAAATATAAAAAAAATAAGTAATATATTTTTTTTAATATTTTTTTTTACTTTCAGATTCATTAGTTCCATCGTAACTACAGTGCCTGGCTGTATTTTGTACAAAAAGTTAAGAATAATAATGCAATAATTACTTTCATGTCGGTAAATTAAAATATAAAAAAAATAAGTAATATATTTTTTTTAATATTTTTTTTTACTTTCAGATTCATTAGTTCCATCGTAACTACAGTGCCTGGCTGTATTTTGTACAAAAAGTTAAGAATAATAATGCAATAATTACTTTCATGTCGGTAAATTAAAATATAAAAAAAATAAGTAATATATTTTTTTTAATATTTTTTTTTACTTTCAGATTCATTAGTTCCATCGTAACTACAGTGCCTGGCTGTATTTTGTACAAAAAGTTAAGAATAATAATGCAATAATTACTTTCATGTCGGTAAATTAAAATATAAAAAAAATAAGTAATATATTTTTTTTAATATTTTTTTTTACTTTCAGATTCATTAGTTCCATCGTAACTACAGTGCCTGGCTGTATTTTGTACAAAAAGTTAAGAATAATAATGCAATAATTACTTTCATGTCGGTAAATTAAAATATAAAAAAAATAAGTAATATATTTTTTTTAATATTTTTTTTTACTTTCAGATTCATTAGTTCCATCGTAACTACAGTGCCTGGCTGTATTTTGTACAAAAAGTTAAGAATAATAATGCAATAATTACTTTCATGTCGGTAAATTAAAATATAAAAAAAATAAGTAATATATTTTTTTTAATATTTTTTTTTACTTTCAGATTCATTAGTTCCATCGTAACTACAGTGCCTGGCTGTATTTTGTACAAAAAGTTAAGAATAATAATGCAATAATTACTTTCATGTCGGTAAATTAAAATATAAAAAAAATAAGTAATATATTTTTTTTAATATTTTTTTTTACTTTCAGATTCATTAGTTCCATCGTAACTACAGTGCCTGGCTGTATTTTGTACAAAAAGTTAAGAATAATAATGCAATAATTACTTTCATGTCGGTAAATTAAAATATAAAAAAAATAAGTAATATATTTTTTTTAATATTTTTTTTTACTTTCAGATTCATTAGTTCCATCGTAACTACAGTGCCTGGCTGTATTTTGTACAAAAAGTTAAGAATAATAATGCAATAATTACTTTCATGTCGGTAAATTAAAATATAAAAAAAATAAGTAATATATTTTTTTTAATATTTTTTTTTACTTTCAGATTCATTAGTTCCATCGTAACTACAGTGCCTGGCTGTATTTTGTACAAAAAGTTAAGAATAATAATGCAATAATTACTTTCATGTCGGTAAATTAAAATATAAAAAAAATAAGTAATATATTTTTTTTAATATTTTTTTTTACTTTCAGATTCATTAGTTCCATCGTAACTACAGTGCCTGGCTGTATTTTGTACAAAAAGTTAAGAATAATAATGCAATAATTACTTTCATGTCGGTAAATTAAAATATAAAAAAAATAAGTAATATATTTTTTTTAATATTTTTTTTTACTTTCAGATTCATTAGTTCCATCGTAACTACAGTGCCTGGCTGTATTTTGTACAAAAAGTTAAGAATAATAATGCAATAATTACTTTCATGTCGGTAAATTAAAATATAAAAAAAATAAGTAATATATTTTTTTTAATATTTTTTTTTACTTTCAGATTCATTAGTTCCATCGTAACTACAGTGCCTGGCTGTATTTTGTACAAAAAGTTAAGAATAATAATGCAATAATTACTTTCATGTCGGTAAATTAAAATATAAAAAAAATAAGTAATATATTTTTTTTAATATTTTTTTTTACTTTCAGATTCATTAGTTCCATCGTAACTACAGTGCCTGACCAAATTATTAGACGTACTGTAAGATTTTATGTAAAATCTTAATTATCAGGTAATTCTCTACAACTTTATCGTTTTTAAGCGGCTGAAACCGGATTAAACTTGCTTATGTTCGTGTATCAATTGGTAATCATTGTAATTCAATACGGTAAAAATAAATACAAATAGGAAGTATATAAAGAAAAATCTCCTCTATAAAAGCCCATCATATGTATGTTTAAATATAAAAGTATTGCCTATAAACTCGTGCAAAACACGCAATCATTAAAACACTACAGTGCGTCTAATAATTTGGTCTAATTATTATAATATACTAATATAATACCTGATATAATAAATATTCTATAGTTATATAATGTGTCGTCTAATTTATCCAATCGTCTAATTTATATTATATATCGTCTAATTTCACTAATTGATGCACGAACGTATTCAACTGCAAACCTGTTCCAGTCGCGAAAAAACAATAAAGGTGTATAGTATCACCTGATAATTCCGTTTTTTGCATAGAATCTTATAGTGTCTCTATTAATTAGGCCTAAGACTGTAGTTGGAGATAATTTAGAGTTCTTATCGAACAAATATTTTTAAAAAAAAATATAGAACAAAGAAAAAGGAAAAGAAAACCCTTTCAAATTACAGAAAAAAGAAAGTAAATAAATCAAAGCACTGTATCATCCCATAACTAGATTACTTATTGACCAGCATTTCTTATTTTGTTACTTACTGTAAAGATAATATTCTAATATATTTCGTTTTCAGGCATGAAAATAGAGTAGCTAAAGCGTTCGCATTGTTTGTGAACGGCAATTCCTCAAATTTCACCTCAATTTTTTTTCTTTGCTGGATCCCTAACCAAAGAATTTTTGCCTTCCATTAATATTTTTTATTTACTTTTCCTTTATTTATTTGTATTTCATTTAATTATATTTTATAAATTATAAATAAATATATTATTTACATTGTTTAAAACATATTTTTTATATCTATTTCTGCATTTTCAAGTTTCATCTTCTATTAATTTACAAATAACAACCTATACTCATTGCACTACTACTTTTTATGACACATCATAATAACAACCTTAAATATTTTCAAGAAAGATTGAACAGAATAAAGAATAAATATTATTCCCAGAGGCATTGATTTGTTTAGGGAACTTGGAGGGCTTTTTGTGAACCAACAGAATTAGCATGCACCAGTCACCATTTTGTACATGGGGTCTTCGGCTGGTGAGGATCGAACTCACGACAACTTGGATACGGGCCTAACGTCCTTCCAACCAGGTTATCCCCCCCAAACTTACCGTCTTTAAGACGACAGAAATATATATGCTAAGAAGTATTGGAAGCTATGAAACAATAGCAGAAACTATTAGTAGTGCGTATGTATATTGAAAACAACCATAAGGCAACAATTGTCGTCTTTCAAAATAAAAATAAATCTAGATTAAATAAAATATTTATTTCTCATTTTAATACATCAAGTACTTACATATGTTTAAAGACTAAAATTCTATTACTTGTATATTGTATAAATACTATTTTGTTACAAATATTATTATTTAATTTATTTGACCATTACACTTGCTATAATGCAATTTAATTTTTTTAAAAAGAAAAATAATAAATTTTGTCCTTTTGTTGTTCCGAAAAGGAATGGATTTAAATGAAATCATTCTCAAAATTAATTCTTATTGAAGAGTTTACACTTTCTAAATGAAGAAATTTTTATCAAAAACATCATCATCATAGTTGGCCAGACAGCCCAATGTGAGCCAATGCCTTCCTCTGAAGTTTTCTCCATAATGACTTCCAATTTTTCTTTGATCTCCAATTCTTTCCATTAATTGCAAGAAAAACGGACTCCGCCGAGTTAGTCCATCTCAAACGCGGCCTTCCCCGCTTTCTTGTTCCGACCCAATTTTCGGGTTTACGACATCCAGTGTTCAACTCCGTAGCTTTATAATTTTGAACCCAGCAAGGAGATTCTAATAATTGATAGTGTAGACCTCTAACCGTGAGTTTGTTACTCATGACTGTTGGTTAAAAGTTTAGCCTATTTTTAGCCTGCGCTCTCTTTGTGAATTATGAAAATGGCACAAAATATCAATTTGAAGAAAAAATTACAGTTTTGAAAATGAAAAGCGTTTATGATTCTATCTTTTAATATTTAAAAAGTTATATTAACGTTGCCTTACCTTACGTTACCTTAGCAAATGAAAATTTGTAAGAAATGAGAATTATTGATTGACTTTGGTAGTTTTACTCTAGCTGGAAAGTACTCGCCAAATTGCCAATTTAAAAAAAAGAAATTTAATCGATTTAAAAATGTTTAAAATCACAGATAATTCTTTCAAAAAAATGATATCAATAGTTTAAAACTATAGCTATGCCTTGAGTGTAATGCACTTAAACTTTGACTTTTTCTTTTACTTTGTGCAAGAGCTTGGAAAAACTCTGTTAAGCAGTTATGTCTCTGAGTGGGTAAGAAGAGTGGCCATGTTGAACTTCAATAAACTGTAAATTGTATGAAATTTCCACTAGTGTACTGTAATAATATAATCAGTATAATGAGGGAATAATGTTTATGTTAGTGTAAATTAAATAGATTTAAAAAATTTTAAAATGCACAGATAATTTTTTTAACAAAATGATATTAATAGTTTACAAATATAGCTATGCCTTGAGTGTAATGCACTTAAGCTTTGACTTTTTCTTTTACTTGGTGGAGGAACTTGGAAAAACTCTGTTAAACGGTTATGTCTCTGAGTGGGTAAGAATAGTGGCCTTGTTAAACCTTAATAATTGTGAATTGTATGAAACTTCGACTTATGTACTGTAATAATGTAATCTGGGTAAGGAGGGAATAATGTTTATGTTAATGTAAATTAAGTTCGTTATCTTGAAATGTGTTTCTTTCCTTGGAAGCATTCCGTTTTAAACTTTTAGCACATTTTCTAAATTTAATTTCTAAACATGTTGCTGAGACTGATTCATTCAATGTGATTTCAAATTCTTTATCTTTCGAAAAAAAACTTTTTTTACCCCTCAACAAAAATAAGAAAAGAAAAGATATAAAAAAGTTAGCGAAAAGAATTAGAATAAAGAGAGCAACAATTGTAACATATTATCCATCAATGCAATATTCGAATCATCTAATACATGCAAATGCATTTCCACATAAATATCAGAACTACTGCAAGTATTTGCAATCATTCCGGAATACATGATATTACATTTCACAAAAATTCCTATTTTCGAGGAACGCCAAGAAAATACTAAAACCGGAAAAAGAAAAAAAATATCAACACATTTCCTCCTTACTTTTTCATCCGTAGAATCTTTATTCGTTCTGCAAAAGATCATGTATATTTTGAAAAAAAGAAAAAAGTGCAGAAAAAAATGTATCAAAGAATTCGAAATGCCTCCACACGCAAGTATTCGAAGAATCGAACATTTTCCGCGATGCGCAGTTGAGATTTTGCGCATCCTCTAGCCTAGAGGGAGAATTCGATTGACTTGATAGGAAAACATAATCCAGGCATCTCTGCTGTCTCAGCTTTCACAATCACGAAACATTTATTGTAGCCTATTCCTATTGAAAATGCTTATTCCAGTTATATTCCAGGACAGATAAAATCGATAAATTACGAAGCAGAATGAATAATTCCATAAATTTTTTTCGAGTATTGTAAACAAACAACGCTGCATTTAAATTCTTTAAGTTTTCCGTAGTTGCGATTGTTAACAGAAGTAAAAAGGAAATTTTAGTTCGAGCAATAGTAAAAGTATAGAGAAAATGAATTTGTAATTTATTTCAATTTACTTGCTCTTTTCTTTTTATGTAAATTATTGTAAAATGCTTTTTGTTTTATTATTAAATAACAGGGGGCAACTGTCTTATTTCATTGCCACTCTCCAAACCCTATGTAATATATTTCCATTACATTTTTTTCAATTCAAAAAGTAGACGTAATCTTTACTAGTTGCATTGACCTAGAGCCTCTGTTACCGGGTGATCGGGAGAATCAGATCATTTTTGCTGCTCCAAGCTTCGTGTACTAAAATGAACAAAAATTGAAAATTCATTTGATTGAAACTACTAGTAAAAATTTATTATTTCCCTTTTCGATGAAGGAGCAGATAGAACCTTGGGCTAAGTACTCCTTACTCAAATTTACTTTGCATTTGGCGAGTGGGTGAACAAGAGGTTGTGTTTCTTCGTAATAATTTTTGACTCATAATGGTTTTTCCTTTTTTTTCTATTGAAAGTTGAAATTATTGGAATGGTTTCGATGTTTCAAGAATGGTGAATAGTGTTGTATACTATGAGCTGCTACAACCTGGTGATTCCATTACGGGCGATCGGTATAGACTACAATTGATTCATTTGAGCAGTGCATTACGAGAAAAACGGCCGGAATATGAGCAAAGACATAACAAAGTTATTCTTCAGCATAGTAATGGTCGGCCTAATGTCGCCAAAAATTATTTGGAAATGCTCAAGTGGGATATTTTACCACACCCGCTGTATTCGCTGGACATTGCTCCTTCTGATTATTGGTTGTTCCGACGGATGCAGCACGATTTGGCAGGTCAACAGTTCACTTCTTTCGTAGAAATCGGAAATTGGCTCCTAACTTGGATCGCCTCAAAAGACGGGACATTTTTTCGAAATGGAATTCGAAAATCGCCTGAGAGGTGGGAAAAAGTAGTAGCCAGCGATGGACAATGCTTTGATTAATCTGTCCATTCATTTTGTTCTGAAATAAATGCATTTTTTAACAAAGAAACGGACCGAACTAATTTGTACTCCAAATAAAATGTGGTATTATAATATTCATTGAAATAAGCCTACATTACATTCATTAAGACAAAAGAACAAAATTTTATTTAAGAAATAAATTGGTGCGTATAGGCACCATTCACCAAATCAATGAACAAACTATTTAGTCGAACGCTTGTTTTTTTAGGAATTTTTTAATTTTTTTTTTTATTTATTTTTCTTATTTTTTATGACTGACTTGCAACTTTAATCCATCATAAAAATATAATGATAAATCTCAAAAGGAACAATTATACATTTTCAAAAAATTTCATTTGTCAATAACCGTTTTAAGTTAAAAAACTTTAATAGTTTGAAAATTTCTCAACAGAAAGTGTTTACTACAATTGCATTTCCATTAATTTTTGGGTGTCTTAACAACCCTTGACAATATCAGAAAAATAAAATTAGTGAAAAATATACGTTACAGTGTTTATTTATTGAATATTTATTTAAAGGGTGAGTTTGCGCACCTGTGACAGAAAATGGATTAAGATAACATTAAAAGTTAAATCTTTACTGTCATCGGACGGTTACCGTTGAACTGTTAAAGAAGCTGTGATAGCTTCATCAACAGTTTTGCTTTTTAAACTTCTGTTTAATAACACCAGCTTTCATTGCTCTTAAAATTCGTTAAATAATTTCAACCAATTTATTTAGTAATAATGCGATAAGTTATTTCCCTGCAATATTTCACAATTTCGTACCGTCAGATGGGTTGACTTTGTGCAACGAGGGGTGACTTTGTGCAACGAGGAGTGACTTTGTGCAAACTGTCATTTTTTTTATTATTTGCGTCGCGCCATCTAGGGATATTTTTTTTACCCTCGGTATCAACTGATTTGAGTTGTCTAAGAATTCCTATTGTGGTAATGTAAACATCATCGTTCTTGGAAAATTGTGAGCTCAAGTTACAAGCAGTTTCAAAGTCACAGAGCAGACTTTCATTGGAGGCTTGAAAGTCTGCTCGGTTGAAGAAGTTCTAGTTATCCTGGCCCGGAAGGTAGGTTATACTTTAAAAGTCTTATCAATTGAGATAAAAAATCATGCATAATTTTTTGTTTTTAATCATCGTAATGTCAGTTATTTAATAATTAATAATTGCACAAAGTCATCCCACTTTGCACAAAGTAACCCCATCTGACGGTATTCATTATATTTAGGGCGCGGAACTCACAGTGGTTCGTTAATCTGGCACCACTAAAATGTGACTGGGAACATCATGAAATAATTATTAGTGATTGACCTGACCAGCAATTAATGTAAGGGGATGGTAAGTTGTTTTTAATTTTTGGTTTTCAGTTTCATGTTTTAAAAAGTAATTTTTTCCCCAACTATTATAATTCCTCTTGATCATGAATATTACGACGCATTATCTGGACTATAGTGTTTGATTTAAATTTAGTTCGCTAATTTAAAAAAAAATAATAATAAAATCGTGCAGAGACAAGTAAACAGACCAGTGAAAAGGTGTACGGAAAATCAATATGTTATATGTACTGGTCCTTTGGATAAGTAATATTTTTTTTATTTTTAATTTCAACCCCTGATTATGCGAAGTGCATTATTTGATTGGACATAGTTTTACACGAAGCTTATAATAATAGTAAATATATCTTGCTTCTTTTTAATAGTTGTAAAATAGTTAATAAGCTTAAATACCAACTTAAACATATATTTATCTCAAAATGTTGCGTAATAAGTTTTTCTTAAAGGATTAGTCTATTATAAAAAAGAAATTTCGCTTTAAATTTGAAGCCTTTCATTTGGAATAATAATCAAAATCAAAGTAACTGAAAGTAAATACTTTTAATAGGTGCACTTGTCGGCTTCAAGCATGATTGGCTGCCGAATTATGGCCGTTACCAAGCAAAATCCAATCCGAAAGTTGATTTAGCGAAACCAAACCTAATGACTGCAATGTTAACAGTAGCACATCATTTTGGTTATGCGCAACTAACTGATTTCAGAGGTCTTCTTCCTCTCGAGTTGTAGGTACCCAATTAAGTAAAAAATAACAATACTTTTATAACTTTCAATAATTTTATGGTGATGACAACTAAAGAAACTGATTCTTCAAAGGCGAAAAATCGACCATAGTTCCTTTTTTATTTTCTCTAATATTAAATCACGGAATAAAATATATTTTTCATTGGCTATAAATCATAATAGAATTCAACTTTCTTAGTATAGTGTCGACTTTTGCAGTATAGTATAGTTTTATAGATAATAGTTTCTTTTAAATAATGGAAATGGTATTTAGGTGCCCATTTTGTACCTCTTGTCGGGTCACCCACAACAACAGAAAATAATTTAAAATCAATTTTATGTTTACTCTCTAAGCTTAAAACATATTCTAATAATTTATGACATCTCTCCTTAAATTTCACCAGAATAAGAAACAAAAATTTATTATTTCAAGAAAAGTTAGGTCTTGTTAAGCAAAAAAGTCTTCTTCCTTCCAAGATTTTCCTATGCATACATTTGAGATTGATGCAACTTTTTGAGTTGAAGAATCGTCAGAATTAAAAAAATTTTCATATATTTTAAGTAAGGATAGATTTTGAGATTTTTAACTTTCATTTTGTTTTAATATTGTTTCGTGTAACATTTGTTTGAGCGTTAGCTATTAACATAATTTAATATTTGATTTGCTCGCGTGTTGCTGTTTTAGTATTTTTTGCAATGCTCTAACGTAGATTTCAAACATATGTAAACGAATAATTTGTTTGAATCATTCTTTTAAACTATAATGTCTCTGAAATCCTCATAGGTTGCGTCTATTATTTTCGTAAAATAAAAACTACTTAATAAATAGTTAATTTTTAGTTTTCCAGCTTTAATGCGCTAAAGTAATTTTTTTTTTTTAATTTTAAGAATTATAAAATGGTACATGTGTAAAAACAAAGCTAGATACTTCTACATGTTTTACTTGAATTAGTATAGATATATTCTAACGAACTTTCAGAAGTATTTAAAAATTTCGCTATTTATTAAAAAAAAAAAAAAAAGGCGAGTGATCATATAATAGAATCTTATTTAAAGAGCAAACGATTAAATAAGAAAGTTTCGGCAATGTGTCCGATGTCTTTATATTATTTCTTCGAATATTAAAGTATTTCATTGTAGCACGATTTATAAAAGAAGTATGTGTTTTTTTTTTTTTTTTT
>NC_092211.1:25528092-25537886 GCF_043381705.1 Parasteatoda tepidariorum | reverse complement strand
AAAAAAAAAAAAAAAAAAAAAAAAAAAAAAAAAAAAAAAAAAAAAAAAAAAAAAAAAGAAAAGATATAAAAAAGTTAGTTTCAGAATTCGAATAAAGAGAGCAACAATTGTAACATATTATCCGTCAATGCACTATTCGAATAATCTAATACATGCAAATGCATTTCTACATATAAATCAAAACTACTGCAAGTATTTGCAATCATTCCGGAATACATGATATTACATTTCACAAAAATTCCTATTTTCGAGGAACGCCAAGAAAATACTAAAACCGGAAAAAGAAAAAAAATATCAACACATTTCCTCCTTACTTTTTCATCCGTAGAATCTTTATTCGTTCTGCAAAAGATCATGTATATTTTGAAAAAAAGAAAAAAGTGCAGAAAAAAATGTATCAAAGAATTCGAAATGCCTCCACACGCAAGTATTCGAAGAATCGAACATTTTCCGCGATGCGCAGTTGAGATTTTGCGCATCCTCTAGCCTAGAGGGAGAATTCGATTGACTTGATAGGAAAACATAATCCAGGCATCTCTGCTGTCTCAGCTTTCACAATCACGAAACATTTATTGTAGCCTATTCCTATTGAAAATGCTTATTCCAGTTATATTCCAGGACAGATAAAATCGATGAATTACGAAGCAGAATGAATAATTCCTTAACTTTTTTTCGAGTATTGTAAACAAACAACGCTGCATTTATATTCTTTAAGTTTTCCGTAGTTGCGATTGTTAACAGAAAAGGAAATTTTAGTTCGAGCAATTGTAAAAGTATAGAAGAAATAAATTTATAATTTATTTCAATTTACTTGCTTTTTACATAATTTACTATAAAATGTATTTTGTTTTATTATAAAATAACAGGGGGAACTGTCTTATTTCATTGCCACTCTCCAAATCCTATGTAATAATTTCCATTACATTTTTTTCAAAAGTAGACGTAATCTTTACTAGGTGCATTTACCTGGTGATCGGGAGAATCAGATCATTTTGGCTGCTCCAAGCTTCATGTACTGAAATGAACAAAAATTGAAAATTCATTTGATTGAAACTACCAGTAAAAGTTATTTCTTATTTCCCTTTTCGATGAAGGAGCAGATAGCCCCTTGGGCTAAGTACTCCTTACTCAAATTTACTTTGCCATTGGCTGGTGGGCGAACAGGAGGTTGCGTTTCTTCGTAATAATTATTGATTTTTGACTCATAACGGTTTTTTTTTAAAGTTGAAATTATTTTTAAAATGTATGCATTAAAAAGAATTATGTCTGCATAAGCTCATTTTTCCAACGTCCAAACATTTCTTTCATAATTTTGAAGACCCATTTGTGAACACAAATAATTTCGTTGAGTAATCATTTTGTTAACCCATTTTAGATCAAGCATATAAATTTTATAAAATTTGGTATTATTTTCATTGAAATATGCTTACATTACATTCATTAAGATAAAAGAATAAACTTTTATTTAAGAAATTAATTGGTGCGTATAGGCACCATTCACCAAATCAATGAACAAACCATTTAGTCAAACGCTTGCTTTCTTATGAATTTTTTAAAATTTTTTTTCATTGACTGACTTGCAACTTTAATTCATCACAAAAATATAATGATAAATCTCTAAAGGAATAGTTACACATTTTCAAAAAATTTCATTTGTCAATGACGGTTTTAAGTTAAAAAACTTTAATTGCTTAAAAATTTCTCAACAGAAAGTAGTCCAATTGCATTACTATAAATTTTTGGGTGTCTTCACAACTCTTGACAATAGCAGAAAAATAAAATTAGTGAAAAGTATATGTCACAGTGTTAAATATTTATTGAAATGGTGCGTTTGCGCACTTTTGGCCGAAAATGGATTAAGATAAACATTAAAAGTGAAATCTTTAAGAATTATAAAATGGTACTTGTGTAAAAGCAAAGCTAGATATTTTGACATGTTTTTTTGAATTAGTATAGATATATTTTAATGAACTTTTAGAAGTATTCAAAACCACGTTATTTATTTAAAAAAAATACGAGTGATCAGTTAATAGAATTTTATTTGAGGAGTAAAATATTAAATTAGAAAGTTTCAGTAATGTGTCCGATGTCTTTATATTATTTTCATTGTAGCACGATTTATAAAAAAGTCTGTTTTTTTTTAAAAAACTTCCGAATTATTAAGATAATATACTACATTATAATTGATTAAAAAAAGGTGTTTGAATGTAATAAAAAGAAAACAACAATTCAAAAATATATATCGAATTTTTGAAGCAATTAAATTATTGCGATGAAAAATTTTTAAGAAATTTTTTTAATAAATTTACGAAAAAAGACCAGAAATTTTTAAACTTAACTTTAACTAAACGTTAGCGATAACTTTCATGTTATAGTGATTAAAAACAATATTATAAATTGAAAAGTAAAAGGAAGGACGTTTTGAAACAATACATTTGTTTATTTTTACGAGAGTCTATACCTTTTGATTTATTATCAAAGTGATTAATAAAAGAAATTACGTAAAAATATATAATCACAACGAAAAAAGGAAGAAAAAAAAGTATGCGAACATAGAATTCAAAGAAAAATACTATTAGAATTTAAACTAAATGAAAAACTGCTGAAAGATGAACAGGTTATTAAATACACGATTGTACTACGTATTAAAAAATAAAACGAGTAAATAAGTAAAAAGAAATAAAATAAAATAAAAATAATTACAAGAACTAAATAAAATTCATTCTTTAAAAATTAAAAAGAAAAAAAGAACACATCATCAACGTAATCAACTCAATGGGAGGAACTTAAGTTTTTGACCTACTTTTCCCACCTGTTTTACTCAATCGATAAATCTTTTACCTGTTTTACGCAAAGAGATATGATTAAAATACTTCTCAAGTAGATATGAAGGGGGTGTAGCTCAGTGGTAGAGCGTTCGCTTTGCATGTGAAAGGCCCGGGGTTCGATCCCCCGCACCTCCAATTCTTTTTATGGTTGAAATTATAATATATAAATATAGCAACATATATATTTTTATGTTGGTATTAGGGATATTATTATAGTTGATATTATATAGAATCTGTTGCATGCACTCTTTCTTATATTAAATATATCATTTCATTTTCTATATTTAAGTAAGCATCCAAGCTTAGTACAATGTAAATGCTAGAATTTAGAAGAAAAAAAATTTTGCACAAAAAGTTTTCATAGATTAAATTTTGTTTCAAGACAAACTAATGGTAATTACTTTAAAGTCATAAAATTAAAATAAAAAGTAAATAAATCTGACAATTTTAACCATTCCATTTTTAGATTTGTTTTTCAGATTTGTCAACTTTCGATTCAAAAAGAATTTTAATTTAGAAGAAAATTTTTGTTTAGATTAAATGCCAATTTAAAATACCTCTCCTTTGATAACATAGTTTTAAATACATAATTTAAGAACGACCCTATCCAAAAATAATTATCTCAAAAAATTGGTAATGCTTTTCAAATATTTTCATCCAAACACGCATTCTTATATTTCTATAAAAAACGGGAATTGGACGGACTTTTTCACACTTAATTTCTAATTTCAAGGTAGATCTGAAAATTTAAATTTTCGTTTAATAGCCAGTGGACGGTAGACTCTTATGACATTGTAATCACTTTTTACAAGTCGGTGTCTGATATCGATAGTTCCTTTTAATTTAATAGCCACTTTTTACAAAGAGTTTTTTGTTTGTTTTAAATTTTATTCAAAAAAAAAATCATTATAAAAATAATCTATGATTATTCAAAGTTAATTCATCAATAAAAATAATATAAATTAGCGACCAAATTCAGTTAAACATACTCACAGTTTGAAATGTGTGAAGAAGCTCTCCTTCCACATAAACACTCATCCCCACAAATTAATGTATTCTGAAGTATCAAAATTTTGAATACTGTAGTGACATAGTAATGAAAATTCTATTTTCCCGAATCTTTTTCTACATTGGTGTACTTTCCTCATTAAAGAATTCTTTAAAAAAAAGGGATGGTTAAAAGTGACCCGTTTTTTATTTAATTTAATCCGCCACTTGTCTTGGTGACTCGTCACGTGGCAAGTGGTTATTTTCAGGTCTTCTTAAAAGTATCTTTGCTCATGAAATTTTAATAAAATGGGGAATCATTTATCGTATCTTCATTGTTCAACAATTCCTTGTGTTGTTTTACAAGGTCGTATCTCAAAAATGTTTACTTAAGATTGTCATAAAAACTTTTTCATTCAAAAAATATAAACAATTTACTTAGAATTTAGTTAGGCAACAATTATTTTCCATTTTGTTTGAATAATATAGCATCTAAAATTTATTATTTTTATTTAAAAAAAATTGAAAGATATTTTTGATCGTTATGATGGTCTAATAAATTCAATGATAATATTTATAATCAAAGCAATATTTAAATAGTATGCAATTGTCAGTATTTTTGTATTTAAACAAGTATGTTAGCATCTGATATATTAATATGAGAAATATTTATTGACCATAATAAATATAATAATGTTGTATTAATTTCAAGCATATATGCGAGCTATTAATATGATGTTTCTGTGCTGCCATTTGTAGTGTTAATTTTTTGTCATCTTAGTCTTTTATTTCTTATTATATATCTTCTTCCTGAGACAAATTAGTATCATTTTTCTAAATTAATAGTTAGAAAAGCTATATTTTATCATAGGGAAATTTGCTGCCTTGTATTCTAGAGAATTGATTTTAAAATTGAAAAGGAAATGAAATATAGTACTCTCATCGAAACTTATTTTTTCTTTTCTCTAACTTGTTTAAAAATAAATCTGAAATGAATTTTGGTGCAATATAATCAGAATATGAATTATTCAAATTGTTAAATTTAATTTCTATTATGCTAATTTTAAGACTTTTTTTGCACTTCAGAATGAGGATTTGTCAATGTCATTTAAATTAATTTAAAAATTTCATGATTATGATTTCCAGTTATAAAATATTACAAAGAATGTCTAGTACTTTGCAGCGATATTTATGTCGTTCAATTTTATTATATTAAAAAACCTTTCAAATTTTAAAATAAATTTAACTTTTGGTAATTAAAAATAAAGTTTAAATAAAATTTTAAATAAAAAAAGAATTTTTGTAGTTACAGAAAATAATGCTATTTTTATGGAATTATTATTCATAAAATGAATTGCATGATCAAGATAATGCAATATATTGCATTATCAAGATAATGATCAAGATCACTTTAGAATGATGATTTGTTCATGTCACTTAAATAAATTTAAAAATTTCATGATTTTGATTTCCAGTTATAAAATATTACAAGGAATGTCTGGAACTTTGAAGCTGTATTTATGTCGTTCCACTTTTTTATATTAAAAAAATCTTTCAAATTTTAAAATAAANTTCTTCCTGAGACAAATTAGTATCATTTTTCTAAATTAATAGTTAGAAAAGCTATATTTTATCATAGGGAAATTTGCTGCCTTGTATTCTAGAGAATTGATTTTAAAATTGAAAAGGAAATGAAATATAGTACTCTCATCGAAACTTATTTTTTCCTTTCTTTAACTTGTTAAAAAATAAATCTGAAATGAATTTTGGTGCAATATAATCAGAATATGAATTATTCAAATTTTTAAATTTAATTTCTATTAAGCTAATTTTAAGACTTTTTTTGCACTTCAGAATGATGATTTGTCAATGTCACTTAAATTAATTTAAAAATTTCATGATTATGATTTCCAGTTATAAAATATTACAAAGAATGTCTGGTACTTTGAAGCGGTATTTATGTCGTTCAATTTTATTATATTAAAAAATCTTTCAAATTTTGATAATTAAAAAATAAAGTTTAAATAAAAATTTAAATGAAAAATAAACATTTTGCAGTTGCAGAAAATAATGCTATTTTTAAGGAATTATTATTTAATCTGAAAAATGCAGTTATTAAAAATCATTAATAGTTGTAAAATCATACTTAAGATGAAATATAAAGATGAAAGATTATAAAGATGAAAGATTATAAAGATGAAAGATTTTTCAAAGTTTAGTCAGAAAGATATATTATTCTCTAGAAACTATTTTGTATAAGAATACTGTTAAAAGCAAAAAACCCAAAATAATGAATACAACTTAATCATAAGGCTGTTATCAAATTGTTAAGCAGACTTCATCTTTATTTTAAAAAAACCTGTTATTCTGGATCATGGAGACAATTAAAATATATAATTTTTTTTGCATTGATTGCTCCTAAAAATATAAAAACAAAGTGTGATTAACCATTAGAAAGAGAATACTTTCGAAATTATTAAATTTATGAAAAAATGTTGACTGTTAAAAGAAGAGTTGATCCATAAAATAATTGAACATCTTTTATAAAAATGCGAAAATTTATTCTAAAAATAAAATCATGGTAAGCTTTTCCTCATTACCTTTTGCATCAAAAATAAAATATTACCTCAATCAACAGGAAATTTTATCGCAGGCATGAGAAGATTTTGATTAAAACGAAATAATTTTCGAAAGTAAAAGAAAAAAAAGAAGAGATATTCAGGTGGTGGCAACGAGAAAAAATTAATGAGCTTTTTTAGGTGATGAATTTCAAAAAATATGATGGCAGAGCAATTCTTACTTTTATTGATTGATTCGTAAAATATTACAAAAAAGAATAAAATATTTCAAGCTATCCTTTAGTTATGTCTAAAAAATATTTTGTTTTTGTAAGTGTTTAATTTTTACTATCGGTTTTACATTGCTTGATATCTTGAGTGATTTTTTATTTTCTTCCAAAGAGCTTATGTTTACTCCAAAACAGTTTTTTTACTGTTTTATTATTTTTTTTAAATATTTTGAAACTGTTTTCGTTTACATTGTCTTAATAATGTTAAATCTAACAAATAGTTTAATGTTACACTTTTTAAAGCAGCGTTTTATAATTTTACAGACTGGTTTTTAATTTAGGTTTATGCTTTAAATAAAATGCTGAGAACAGAAACTATAATATTAGACTAAATAAATATTACCTAATGAATGTGCTAGCTTATTTTTAAAAAAAAATGGTAAAGTCAATTTAGACTGCGAGACAAAATGCAAACTTTCATTACTGTTTTTTAAATGTTTAGTTTGATTCAAAATGAAAAAAACAAAACTGTAACCTGGGTTTGCGTTTTGTCTAACTTCTCAAGAGGAAAGAAAAGCGTTTAATAATCCAAAAGCAGTATTTTTCAAAACTTTAAACTATTGTTTTATTCCCTACGTATAAGACTGACGTCAAACATTAAATTCATGATTTAAATGACAAAGGAAAACTGATAAACAAATATAAATACGGGATTTTTTTTTCTTAGCTGAAAATTTAGTTTCCTGATTTCTTTTTTTTTTAAATTTTTAGGATAATTAAAAGGATTTAACTTTAAATATTTAAAAAAAATCTTTATCATCAACCTAAAGAGCATAATTATAATATTTAATACTACTTAAAATGTGCCATGCTTATCACAAATATATAGTTATACGAACTATTGTGATCCGGTGTGTGGACAAATAGCTCATGGGTATTTTGCTAAAAACTCCAGCTGAAATGATAAATAGAAATTTGGCTCTAAGAGCCATCAACCGCACAGAGAACAAAATATTTTTTTTAAAGATACAGGCGAAAACAGAAGCAACTTCAAACTAATTTATTGGGCCGGGATAACCTGGTCGGTAGGGCGCTGGGCCCATGTCCGAGAGTTCGTAGGTTCGAACTCGCCGGCCGAAGACTCTCTATGTAGTAAAGTGACTGATGCAAGTTAAATCTGTCGAGTAGCAAAAGTCCTCCATGTTCCCATAACAAATCACAACCTCTGGGGGTACTGGATTGGAGATCGATCATTCTCTGATTCAGGTCAAAATTACGACCTGTGTATAAACGGGTGCGACGCGTGGTGTGGCGGAGTCGAATTATTGGCCATAGATGGCACCACTGAAAAACAAGAAACGCACACTCTGCCTTAAATTTGCTCGGTTTCACCAAGCAGGCTTGCCCATGTGGCAAGTAGCATTAGAAACAACAACAGCGACTAATTTATTTGAGCCGCGGTGGGTCAGGGAAAGAAGCTCTCGACTGCCAGTGAGGTAACAAAACGAATTCCAGCTGGCTGATTCGAATTCTGCTCTCATCTCGCAAAGAGAATCAGGGCTAACGTTAAATATTCTCAGTGGTAGACGGATCTGAATGCCCTTGAAATCGGGCTAACCATGTAAGATTTTTGTGGGATTTTTTTCTTATCGTATAACGTGAATGTGGATTAGTTCCATCCAACGAGTCTTTCATGAAGGCTAGTTAGTCTGATGCTTGAAACAGGAGTTTCTTTGTTTTCTGGATTTGGTTAAAAATGACAGGGCTGCTGAATTGAACACTGATAACTGTAAAACTATAATTGGATCAGCTGTTCAGCGCCGGTTAAAAAATAACAAAAATAAAAGCTATTTTTTAAGCAAATATAGATACCTTAACAAAGCTAAAAGCAGCTGGTATTAGTAAATGAAATTCTTTAAAAGATTACACGCGTATTTTCTTGTGGTCTACAATACAATTTTCTTATGACTACCCTTAAAAGAAACTGTAAAATCTTTAGTTGACGAGTTTGGTCAGGAAGATCACTTTTCTTTGCAGAACTTCTTTTCTTCACCTTAACATTCTGGATGAGCAGCTCAGTTGAAGTTGCTACAAAAAAAAAAAATATATATATATATATATATATTAATGGACGAACTTTAACTCTTACTTACATCTTGCAAAACCTGGTGGATTTCCCTCTATTTCCACCCCTGAATCTTACATCCCTTTTGTTTGATTATTTTGTTCAAGCTTGTTACACCTTTATCAGTCAATCCTCCTTCTTTGTTGTAACTTATTTGCAATTTTCTTCTGCCTCTCTGAGCTTCTCTTTTTAATTCTGCGTTTCGAATCTGATGAAGGTTTTTTTTTTTATACAATCCAAACTATACTATTTACGGGTATTGCTTTCTCTACATTGCTATGTTTTATTTATTTACAACGAAAAGTTAACTATTTCCTTGCTTCGATAAAGATGTAATTATTATACACGAATAAACAATCTAAGTTTTCAATGATAAGTCAAACCATAACTATTTTTAAATTTAAGTGAAATAATTGTTTTGCCGTATGTTAAAAATTATACGATTTATTTTAATCGAAAACAAAATCTGAACGACAGAAAAATTTTGTATATTCAAAACCATTCTGCACTTCTTCGTGTAAATAACCACGGCTAATCTAATTTTTTTTAAAGAAGACTACTTTCATTAAATTACAAATCAAGTTGACTTTTAGTGCATTCCACGGCTTCATATAAAGGATTTCTCCATAGCTCGTTTATTTATCTAAGCAAACTGCCCGTTTTGATAGCGTAGTGCAATTCCAAATGAAGATAAATTCTCTCTCTTGGGTTTAGTTGATATAGTACAGCATTTACTCTACACGGAGTTTAAACTAATTGAAATAAAATGGCGGAAGGTATATTATTTAATTCAAAGTGCTTCCTCTTTTTATGACGAATTGAAGAATACGGGAGGAAATAAATGCTTCAAAGAAATCATAATTTTTGTTCCTTTTTTTCCAGAAAAAAAGAAAAAGGAGTGGGCAGAAAAAGGAAATATTATCCAGGAGAAAGGAAAAAAGCCTGTATGGATTTTTTATTAAAGAAGTGCCTTAGAAGTTATTGCATATTATTTAAATTTAAGTTCTTCCACTATTATGATGAATTGAAGAACATGGAAGGAAATTAATGCTTATGAGAAACCATT
>NC_092211.1:25429876-25527306 GCF_043381705.1 Parasteatoda tepidariorum | reverse complement strand
TTTACCTCGCACTAGAGCTGCACAATGGGCTATTGGCGACGGTCTGGGAAACATTCCTGAGGATGATCCGAAGACATGCCATCGCAATTTTGATCCTATGCAGAGAGGATGGCACCCCCGCTTCGGTATCCCGACGACCTGCGTGCGAAGTCGATCACATTACGGTAGAACAGTTTAACGAGGGCCAATACCGCACACCCTCGGTCCCTACGCAGACTGATCCAAGTGGTCACCCACTCGCACACTGACCACAGCCAGTGATGCTTGACTTCGGTGATCTGCGTAAACTATTGATATTATATTCTGCAAAGTTTTTAAACAAAATGAGTAAAAATTGAAGAATTGATTGAGATTGCGATAGAGTAGTACAGCTATTTCCACATCGATTAGAAATGCTCCACATCCTTTTCATTTTTATGAGTTTTAAGTTACGCTTCAGGGGATAAATTATTTATGAAAATTACTGTCAATGCGAATCAAGTTTCTTTAAAAAAGTGATGAAAAAAGTTAGAGTTTGAAAAAATAATTGTAAGGCAAAAATCAAAATTCCATTTTTCAAATCTTACGAAGTAAATCTTTCAATTAATGTTAAACGAATCAGGGTTTCTTTTATGGATAAAATTAAAGCAAACTTTTAAGAAACTAGTAAAAGATGCTTGCTAAGAAATATAATGACTATTAGTATTTTTAATGCTTCTGTCGTTATTTTAAAGGTTACGTCATAATACCTATAAATAAAGGCAATAATTTAAAAATTAATAGAAAAACTTTACAATTGTGCGAAGTTTGAATATAATTTATATTGTGATTCTTTTTTAAAATATATATTTCTTCCAATTACTTTTTCTCTAAACTGTAAGAAATTTTGGTGTATAGTTGGCACCATTTTTGTTCTTGATGTAAAGGAAGTACATTTTTAAGTATAGAAATGCAGTTATCGAGCAGAAAGTTAGATAAATTTTACAAAGTAATAATTGTTTGAAAGAATTAGTGTGAATATATAGCTAAACATTTGCTTGTATTTCTTTATTTATTTTAGATGTTTTTTGTTTTGGAATGAGAAGCCTTGCAATGATGCTAATGAGCGTGAAAATTTCATCAAACTACCAAACAAAAAATGAATAAATAAATAAGTAAAACTATAATAGTGAAAAAGTAAATAAAAAATGGGACTGTTTACTCTGTAAAAAATTTTAGTTTTCCTCAACACCAAAAATGGTGGCAACTATACACTAAAATAGTTTACAGTTCTAATTAAATGAAATAATGAATAAAAAATTATATCTTCTAAATTTAGTGCATTAAATATTTTATTTACATTAATTTTTATAAACGTATAAGTCAAATAAATTTTTTAAAATTTTAAACGGAAGCAAACCATTTTATTTAAAAAGAAGTCTTAAATACTGTATCATTTTGTTTAATTTAATATTCTTTAATACTGCAAAGCGTCTCAAATTAGATTTTTAGCAGTTAGAAATAAAATTTTTAGTAATAAACATATGCATAATTCAAATTAGTGTATAGTTTTACTTTATTTATAATTCCGAAGTGCTATAAGATATCCAAAAATTGTTTATTATCATAAAAATGCTTAACCTTTTAATATATAGTGCAGCGTTTCAACCAGATAATCGCAGTCCATCGCTCAGAACATAAGGAAGAGACAGGCAAAGCAGCATTTCAAAAAATAATAAATTAAGTAAATAAGTAAGTAAATAAATAAATAAAAAGTTCTAATAACTAAACAGTACAAGAAAATATAAAAGAAACGATAGAAATGAAGAAAGTAATGAAAATAAAGAAAGTACAATAGTAGAAAATAAATAAATAAAAAAGTTCTAATAAATAATTAATCAATATTTTTTTTAAAATAATATTTGGTATATTAATATGATTTCAATATCGAAAAAAATGTCGTGGAGAATTTAGTAGAACAGTTACAAATTTGGAAAAGAAGTAAGGCACATCAGAATGGTTAAGATTTGCTTAGCGTAGGACCAGATGACCGAAAATGGCGCATGACCAGAAATGCTCTCGTACGTTTCATTAACATGACATTTCCCTATTCTATGGAACCAAGAAAAGGGGAAGCACAGGAGAAAACGTAGAATTAAGAAAATTTAACCAGTTCGTTTATTTATTTAAATTATATCAATTTCATGTTTTCTTACAATTTTATCGAAAAAGCATTCAAACTGGACTATAGTTCGTTCACCAGGAGTTGGCACTTGGCTCCGCCTTCATCACGTGGTAGATACTATTTTGCCATTTTTGGGAGAAGGATGTGAACAAGGTAGCTATTTGGCGATCGTATGACGGAATTGCTTATTTCACAACCATTGTGTGCATTTTTTCTCTTTTGCATAAATCGTTTGTCCTTTTTTGAGATATTTTGCTGGGAAAACAGCAGTTTTTTAATTTAAAATATATTTAATTAGCTAGGGAATCGAAAGATACTATAGCTAGCATATGATAAAGTGTTGTAAATGACTGAAAAAGAATTCCCTGCTTGTGTTTGGTGAGCATCAAGGGTTGTTTCAATTTCAAGTGCGGAGATTTTTCTCCTCCTTCCCCCGCTCTGAAATAAACTCTGCGTCCGAGGAGGTGGAGCCAAGTGCCAACTCCTGGCGAACGAACTATAGAAGTAGCTGTTTTATCGTCATTTACTGATTTGTCTGAGAAATTGGTGAACTCTGCAAGTTAATCGCCAAATTTATAAACTACGATGACGCAGCTCAATGATGTATGTTAGAAAACAAACATTTTACGTAAAATTAAGGTAATTTAAATAAAAGTAACGGTTCAAATGAGCACGAATAGCTATTTAAGAATAAGAAATCACTCTTTTCGATGGAAATTATCGACATGTGTTGCAATGCAATTCTCAATTCCTATTATTTCTACACTAATATTATAATTGTTATATAGAATCCTTTCGTATTTATTTTTAAAAGAGTAAAGCAACTATATGGGAATCGCTTAATATTATGTTATTTATTTTTTTAACAAAAGTACAATCATTTTTTTTTTAACGAAAGAACGTTTGCTTTTTTTTTGTTCATTGACATCTTTAAATGTTTAAAGTCACACTGAAAATCTTTTTGAAAAAGTTCTCAAATTCGTTAAAAAATATATAGATGATATTGCAAAAATATACTCAATGGTTTTTTGAATTTCATGTCGCTGAGAGTCAGGAAGAAACATTTACTAACAGAAATGGTTTTTCAATTGCAAAATCTACAATTCTTCCAGAAAATACACTCTACTCTTGACATGGACAGGATTCTATAAAACGAGCAAATAAAGCTCCGATTTTATTTATTTATTAAAAAAAATAGTTATTTTAAGGAATTTATAAATTTTGGCGAAACATGACTTTTTTCCATTTTGCATTTCATGATAGCTAATATATTAATATAATACGAAAAAATATATTTCTGAAATTTTATCTTTTCTCGGACGCAAAATGATCTGTCGGATATCTCACAAAAATAACTTGTGAATGGTATATTCGAGTAAATAAATAACACGAGGAGATCGAAGTGTGCGGTTTGCTTCTATGTTACGCTAAAAGAAAAAAAAAAGAATTAATTCTCGCCAAATTTCAAAATTAATAGAAAATTTCATTGACAGATGGCACTTTAATTGCTAAAAGCTATCAAGCAATGTTTTCAAAGTAAATTTCGTTTTTCAGCAACAACATCTGATGATAAAATTTCACGAGTAAATATTTCTGTTGATGTAGTTTAATAGTTAAACAAAGGTAGATTTTTTTTTGTTTTATAGTCAACAAAAAATTTCGGGATGAATGTTAATGTTTTTACTAATTTTGAAATTTTAGTATAACCCCTTCCTTCTTGCTCCCGTGAAAATGACGGGGTGAGGTTTCGCCTTCTGTTTCTCGCTCCCGTGAAATTTCCGGGATGGAGTGTTCAGTAGTTACGCACCAATAATAATAAAACTAATTCATTTCTTTTGCACGGAAAACAATTTATTTCTCATTTTACACACCAGATGGCAGTAACAGTATATTTTTAAGGTAATTGTAGATAGCTAGTTTATTTTAAACTAGATGTCAGCACTAATCAAATATGTGTATTTTGCAAAATAGGCACTTTTATGACAGTTTTCTTGAAAATTAACCGATCGTTAAGGGGATAAACAACATATTAACTAATTGGGGAAATTGAGTAAAAAAAGTATTCATATAATTTTCCGTTTGGCTATCATAAAGGATGTCGAATCATAAAAGATTTCTTAAAGTGAGATTCAAAATCAATAATATGAGAGGATTTAAAAAAAATTAAATTGAAATTAATCAACAAATTAAATTATTGAGTTTTTACATTATAAAACATTGACCAACAGCTTCTAACAACAATCACCACCATAATACATACAAATTTAGTGAGATCATCCAATAATTATGAATTCGCAAAGGTATTTTGCAGATTATTTTTCTAATTAAAATTTTTGCTTAAAACACAGAGTGCATTGGAAATAGGAATTCCTTAGATGCCCTACTTAGAATTCCGGATATCATTAAAAGAACTTGGAATGAGTAAAACCTAATTGGGATTTAGCCAGAAAAAAAAAACTAACTAGCTTTAAATTTATTTGCATGCAAATGGGAAATGATATTAAACAAAAGCTTCAGAGGAAATATAATTGAAAAATGGTTTCTTTTAATAAAAAGGAATCATTTTAGTAAAATGAAGAAATGAAAGAGCAGTAAAAATTAGGACTGAAAGCTAAAATGCTTTCTAATAATACATTTGCAGTGAAATTTATTTCATTAAGAATTTTTTATGAAGCTCTCAAAAGTAACAATAAAAATGGCAATTACTAATAGAAACATTTTATTGCAATTCATTTTTCTTTTTTAAAAAGATGAGGAGGTCGTTTAATCAATAATGGTATAAAAATTTTGAATGTTATAAAGTTAAACAAGGCTGCTTTAGAAAAGTAAAAATAGATCGTGTGTAGGCAGAAGGATTATGTTGCTTATTTTAGTTCATACACGGCAATACTTCTGTTACTTGTAACGAAAGGTAAAAGTAAAAAGCATATACGGACTTTTACTCGTACTTCGTTTTTTAAATTTAGTGCTTTTACTTGGTTTTTTGTTACTTTTATCGGGAGATTATTTGTAACTAAAATGTCGAAAGAAATCGTTATTTAATATTTTTTTGGTGTTTTTTGAAATTTACTCACGAAAGAATTTTTTTTCCCCTTAACTTCTTTTTTGGAAACTTTTGTGTAGGCTATTTCCTTAAAAGCATTTAAGCTTTAAATGTTTAGTATTTAGGTTTCAAAATATAAAAATTATGCTTTATTTGATTGAATTATAGTATGCATTAAAAAAATTCTGAAATTTTATTATTTTCTAACTTTTTTATGAAAATAATTCTTTCAATTAATAATGTTTGTATAAATATAATTTACACTGTAAAGATACTGGTTCATCATAATATATTTTAAAATAAAACTTTCATGCTCAATTTTTGATTATGCATATCTATTTCCCAAATTGAAAATTTGTCATCATTTAAAATTTTAAAATTAAAATTTCTAACGTTTAAAAACGAAATATAATTTTAAATTTGCAGATTTCTAGAAGTTTTAGGCATATTAATAAAAAGTAATTTTCCTCAAATTGGTGGCTGAGTGCGTGGTTGTAGAAGAATATATTTTTAGATTAATTCTTAGTCCAATTCACGGTAAGCCTAATTTCGAACGACATGTTAACACATGTTTGGAACATTTTTTAGTGTTGAAATAAATTAAATTGGTAACGTTTATGGATCATTTTACTTCAGTTGGAGTCGAGCAACAAAATGAAAAGAATTATGTAATGTGAAACATGAAACTAGAAGCTTTATTGTATGCTAAAGAACTGTTTGAAGAAATGTTCCGATTAAAAACGAAAACGGTGCAAAATGAAACCAATTAAAAATGAAATAGGGTACATGAATATGAAACTCTGTGAAAGAAGAATAAAAAAGCTTTAAGAAATATTGTTCTTCGCTTAACGATGGAGCAAACGAGGTAATTTACAAGGGAATGTAGAAAGTCAAAGATATCAGGGAAGCTAAGAACCCGATTTGAAGATCCTGTAGATCTTGCTCCCAAATAGTGCTCCACGGAACCATACGGTTTCATGGAAGAGAATAATGGGAATTAAAATAGAAAATTTTTTAAACAGTTGCTTTAAGCATTTTTAAAGCCTGTAATTATATTCGAATCCAATCAATAAACTATTGTTAACCTAAGACTTAGGTTGTTTTTACGAAATTACTTAAAGCAAAATGCCAATAAAAATAAATGGGTTTTTTTAAGAAAAAAATTGGCAACATTTTACTGAATAAATTATAAAAAAAACGTGAATTTGTGAAAAATTGCATTATTATTTCGCATCATGCATTTCAAATCAAAATAAAATAATTAAATTCGTTAATAAAGAACTATGTTTTGATAATAATAAACTGTCATTTTCTGCTGTTCTCTGTGAAGATTTTTTTAAGTATTCATTTCAACGAGAAACAACAATCGGCTATTTCACCCATTTTCAGCTTATGTACATACTCCAGAAACAAATTCAGGACTAGACTACGCTAAACTCCAAGACTGTAAATTCAACCGTAGGACATGAAACCTAATTGAAAAAAAGATTATTAATTATAAAACTGGGAAAAAAGTTCCTTCCTCGTACTAAACAGTTTTAATCTAAAGCAGTTTTTTTATTAATTAATTGATTCATAGTTGTCTTTATATATTTTATAAAATCGGGGCTCCGATGGAAGAAGGTTGATCATTTAAGGTTCCGCAGGCGAAAAAAAAATTAGGAATCGCTGCTGTAAAAGACGGATGAATAGATTTATTATTGGATTCAAGAAGATGTCTGAAAGTGAAAGTATTGGCATCTCATAGCAAGTAAATGAACTAGGCAAGCAAGTAACAGAAAAAGAATTAGTGAGATATATTGAAGGCTGATTACCACAGAAATATGAAATTATTACTTTGACGTTATCAGTTAATAGAGGAATCAAATTTATGGATTTAAGGCAAACACTTTTGAATTTTAAAGAAGGAAGTGCAAGAAAGAAATAATGTTTTCAGGGCTTACAGACCACCGTAAAGTAGCACATAATATTTGATAACATCAAAAGAACAAGAAAATCTAAAGTGATTTTGTACAACTTTCAAATATTGAAAAGACACAAAAGGTCACTGTTTTCTCTGTATTATATAAAACATTAAATTCTGTATCAATTAATATTATCTAGAGCTCACCGTATTATTATTTTACATTGATTTTGATGCTATATAATATTAGATTTCCCATTTTTTCCCAGTTTATCGTTCGCCAACCGAATTTACTTTTGCTAATATTTTTTTGCGTTTTCTGATGTAAAATTGCATCGTTGAAAAATTATATTTTATGGAATGTTTTAATTTATTGTTTTCCTTTATAAATAAATTTTTATTCAATAATAATATGAAGTGACCTTTCCTAAAAATGTGCCCCTAGTCCTTAATTTATGAAAGAGATCAAAATTTGAAAAGGAAGCAAGACTGAAAATCGAAAGGAAGAGATCGAAAGTTAAAATTTAAGATAGAATATTATTTAATCTTATATGAAACTTTAATATTAGTAGGATTCAGGATTCTAGCGTTTTCTGGAAAAGCAGTATTATTTTTCATCTATCTGATGTTAAATAATATCGTTTTGCTGCTCGATACAAAATAGATTTGAACAAAAACTAGTTTGCATACAACATCGGATCAAAAGATTAACAGATTATATTTCATTTATTATATTTTATTATATTTTATTCTATTTATTCATTAACAGATTGTATTTATTGCCTCATTAAGCGATATCCGAACAGCGGAGGGTAGATTTTTCATGTTCAATTGTGGGGTGAAGTAATTTCAAATCGTTCGAAAGGATAAGAAAATTCTGAGTAAAAAATCGAGGCAAACCAGCCCTTGTGAAGAGAATTTTGTAGAAACCCGAGTTTGCTTTATATGGAGAGGGGAGAAGTGAAAACACCCCACACTTTGATCAATGGTAATAGTACTCTGACCCTTGATCCTTTTACTATTAAGAATAACTTGACTCTGATTTATAGTTGGTGGGGAATGGTAGTAGTGTACAAATTAATTATTATAGCCGTAAATCAAACCTTAGTGATTAACATTCATCTAACTAAAAGATTATACAGGTGAAATTGATGTTAATAAGAAGAAGAATATCTAATAATATTATAAGACAACAAAATGTACTCTCTCAAAAATGAAACTCTCACTTTTGATGATTCAGCAATATTTGAACAATATTTCGTTAATTTTGAGCATTATTTTGTCACAAAACACGGGATTTGAAACGAAACAGGAACTCTCCAACATATGAAGAAAATGTTTCCTCAATTTGAAACCTTCCTGTAGGAGATATATAACTAGAATGATCTAAGATGAAGACTAGACGATTGAAAATAAAATGACGAAATAAGCCAACCATTATGTATGGTGGTCAAGGAATTAGCCACGTAGGAGGGAGATCTCGAGTTCGAATCCAGTTTCAGACAAGGGTGTAACTTATATCTCTTTTCTATTTGTCTTCTTGTGTTATTAAGGTGACATCGGGCCAGCTATATGGTGCTTATAATAAAGCGATTATTAGAAAAGTTAGACACAGTAAGTAATGCGAGAACCTTTTTTTTTTTCGTTTCGAAAAAAATATAATGACGGTGTTTTTTTTTTTACTATTAACGAAATTCGTTTCCTCGAAGGAGTGACGATAGTTATTTCGTCATTTTGACGAAATCCTCTCGAAGGATATTCCAGGAAACGATTTCGTCAACAACGAAGAAAGTTTCGTGAAATTTGAGTATCCATTTTTTACAGAGTGTGAAATTGCAAAAAAAAATTGACATTCGTCAATATTTTCCTAATATAAATCCTATTTTATTTGTGAAGTTATAATAGTTTTTCATATATGGAGAAAAAAATTCTGGTACAAATACCGTACTCTAAAGTAATGACAATTCTGCTGAAAAATATGTAATTCTGATAATAAAACTAAAATATGTGGCAGTTAAACCATTTGATTTCGAAATTTTTCTGTTCATATGGTAACGGTTTTCCGTAAGTTTTGGTTTTCGAAAATATAGTTCGAATTATTTCGCATAGAGTAATAATTACAGAACTGAAAAGTATGTTTAACCGACTGAAAGGTTTTTATGCCATACTGTTTTTATGCCATATGATTTTTGTACCAAATTTTACCACATTAGTTTTATCGCATATTTTATTTCTAATTTCACCAAGGTTACTATCAAAGTGCTTCGGTAAAAACCACTGCACTATTTGGTGTTTCAATAGAGTCAGAAACACGGTAAATGTCACCATTTTCTGGTTGTTTTTATGATACTTTTTTAAACAGTGTACTGAGAAATAAGTATACTTCGAAAAAGAAAAAAATATAGAACAATACTCAAATTTCTTATTTTATTTTTCATATCTACATAGACATATAACACATATCTTTTTTATATCAGTATATCATCCTTATATGTGCATCTTTTTCATATTGCTTATTTATATAATTTTTTACATGCTGTTTTACAGAGTACATTGATGAACTTTTTATATGATCAAATGGCACAACAGTACACAAAATTTCAAAAAATGCAGCAAAATTCTAAAAATAACGCCAAGATTTCAGTAAATATTTAACATGAAACGCAATTTGCAGTAATCAAAGTTACTTCTATCTTATATTAGTCAGATAACTTTTCAAGCAGAAAACTTTCCTAACTTCACCAAATGTTTCTAAAAATATTTCTCATTTTATAAAATAACTTCTTAAGCCTAACTACGACATCCAGAGCAAACGAATTTGATCTTAACTTTGACATTTTCATTTCGAACTTTTCTGCATTTCGTTCGTTCTTCATCTTTATTCATATTAACTAGTAACTCCCTTTTAGGATTATTTTAGATATTTTAGAATCCTTTCTCGGAAACTTTTACTCGACATCCAAATAAGTTTGTAACCAGAGAAAATTATTTTCATGAATTAAATTGCTTGCCTTGATGTTAAATATGCAAAGTTTTGTTTGTATTTCACTGAGTTGTGGTTCGCAAAAGTTTAATATCAAGCTTAAAGAGTTCAGTAATTTTTCAGTGGAATATAAATACTAGGGATGAAATAACTATTTGATCAGTTAAAGTCAAGAACGTATTGGTTTCTATAAAAAATTAGAAAAATAAGAGTTAAATTTATATTTTTGTCTTTTACACTTTTTATTACACATTCTTGTTAAATCTGAAATTTTATCTATCAGAATAAGCAGTTGTGTAAATAAATGAAAATCTCTTTAGCTGTATACAGTATTTAAAAAAAATTCAAGTTTTAGAATTAAAATATTTTGAGGTCTTTTGTTCTGATTTACAGAAACTTCCTGGAAGCAAGCTTAGAATTAAATTGAAATGGAACTTTTCTTATTCTGTAAAGTTAGCTTCTAAATAAGAAAAAAAAATCTGAGATTTAAATGTAATAATTGTTTTACGTTTTTCATATACGTACAAAAAAATATGGTAAAATCTACCACAATGTAATAAAATTTACCGTTCTGCCTCTAAAGGAACTCCAAAAAACTTACTAGTTTTTACCGAAGCACTTTGGTAAGGATTATGGTAAAATTAGCAATAAAATATAACTTTACAATATGTGATAAAATTTGATAAATGTAATAAAACTTGGTAATTTTATCACGACACCTTACAGTATGGTATTAGAGCAGAACTATTTATTTGGTTAAATTTACTTTACATATTTGTGCATTTTACTAAATGTGGTAATAAGAACTATAATTTTGAAAGCCAGAACTTCTGGTAAACCGTTATCATATGAACGAAAAAACTAAAAACTGAATTGTTTTGATACCATATAGTTTGCTTTTATTAACCAGAAATATGTTGTTTTTTTAACTAAAAATGTAATTACAGCACGGCAAATTTCGCAGAATTTTATATATATATGTATACATATACACAGAGAGCCTAAGGAGTATTTGTTATTTCATAAAATTCCTAGATTCCTAGGAATTGTACGCATAATGTATGCATACATAACAAATAAAATAGATAGTAAGTATATATATGCAAATCTATTTCATATTCTCTTTGCTAGATATGCCAGTCATTTTACAGAAGGGTGATATTTCATATATTTCTGGTAACATGAAAAATATTGTAAACTATTCAAAATATCTGTAAGCTATTGTAAACTATTCAAACAAGCTTTGGATTTTAAGACTTTGTCAATTTATGTTAAAAATATTTTTATGATAGCCAGGCCACACAGTCACAGTTCATAACAATAATAATTTTCATTAATAACATTAATATAATATAACTTTTCAATAGTAAATTTTCAATTCATAAGGTTAATAAATTTTCAAAACATAAGCGTTGTTTAGATTTCATCATCAGAAAAAGAGAAATAAAAAGAATTATTATATGGTATCTAACAGAAAAAAGAAATACAAGACGAAAAAAAAGAAGTTTTTTAACTCATTCTAATCAATCAAAACACTTAATCTTTTTTAAAGAAAGAATTTTTTTATTTAACTAAGTCATGATATAAGTCCTTACATTTATTTGTAAGTCTGCTATTTTTTTTTTATTTTTTAATTAAAGCTAAAATTGCTCTTTTTGCTACCAAAGCTCTAATTTATATATATATATAGTGCTTTTTTCAATTCCTCAAATTTAATTTATCTATATAATCTGCGTTTTCAGCTTCCTGTAATTAAAAACGGCTTTTTAGGCGCTTGTATAGGTTTGACTTAAATTAAATCGTGGTTTCTTTTTCTGTGTAGAAGTTTTTATTAGTGTTAAGTTTTTTTAAAAACATGTATTTAATTTCAGGGTAAAATGTGCAAATTTTTACACCAAATTTAATTGTTAGTAATGATAAACGAACTAAAAGAGATCGCATCAATAAATGTAATTTTTTTTGCAAATGAAGTTATGTCTGTTTATTTTTATATATTTATTTTGCTTTGTTTATTTTAATTTACTTTTGTTCAAATTTGTTTGATTTTACTTATTTATTCATTTTTTTTCGTAAATAGTTTTATATTCGATAAAAAGATTTTCATAGAAAAGCTCAATACTTTTGTAAAAAAGTTGTAATTTTATGCAAAAATTTATATGTGATGTGAAGTTTTATTGCAACTAAATATATAGGATATGTCTGTACATTTTGCTTTCGGTGCTTTTTTGCCTCTTGATTGTTTTCTCTGCAGCACAAAATTATCTAGTATAAAAGACATGAAAAGACAGATTTTTTTTTTTTATACTTGATTGTTAAAATATGAGTTTTCGAAAAAAAAATCGAGGACATTTGAGCATATATGTTGAAATTTGAGTAAATTTTCTGTCCTCAAAGAGTTAGAAAGTTTCTGAGGACAACTATTAAACCTCTTAGGCTGTTCTCTAGACGTCCAGCTAGTTATATATATATATAAGGCGGGGTTAACCTGGTCGGTAGTGCGCTGGGCCCATGTCCGAGAGTTCATTTGCCGGCCGAAGACTACCCGTGTAGTAAATAGTGACTGATGCACGTTAAATCTGTCGAGTTGCTAAGTCCTCCATGTTCCCATAACAAATAAATACCTGTGGTTGTACTGGATTGGAGATCGATCATTCTCTGATTCAAGTCAAAGTTACGATCTCTGGATGAATGAATGGATGTATGAATGGGTATGTCATAACATGTCATGAATGGGTATGTATGTCATGAATGGGTATGTCAACAACAACATAAGTCATAAAACTACTTCCGTAAAATACGCTATGAGGAAACCAAACACGCGTTATTTGGGTGGCATATTCTTGGCAGGTTAGAGATTTCATATTGCTGACGACACAATTACCGTGCAACATTGAAATTAAATCTAAAGACATAGTTATTGTGATTTTTTAATACAAATAAGAGATTTATCACAGCAGCAATACCTTTATTTTATGAATACAAATAAGGCGAATAATTTACCATTTTCTGAATAATGTCCGAAAGACAGAAAAAAGATATACAGTAACTTTTGTGTACTAAGAAATAAAAATGAAAAGAACTGAATATTAACGATAGTAATAAATTAAAAGTAATTGAATAAGTTCACATGAACTGCAGTTAAGTCCATTTAATGTAAGATGGCGGTTGGACAATCCATTTTGCCGCGGAAATGTCATTGTACTATACTGTTAAAAATTTCTTGGAAAAAACGGTTAAACCAAATTACTAATTACTAATTACAAATAACAAATTACTAATATTTTATTTTACCATATTCAAGCAAAATGGTCAACTAATCATAAATAAGATGGTATTCAAACTAAAATTTGTGAGAAAAACGAAAAGAAGAAAGAAGAAACATCAAAGAAGGCAACATAAAAAAGTTTAGCTAATTACCTTGTGGAACTTTTTGAAACTAAGTTTCAAAAGTCATTCAAACATTGTAAAATGTCAAATGTATAAACTATAAGTTTGTCAAGAGTATTAACTAATCTAACAAATTGAAAAATTGTAATATAGTTTCAGACTAATTACTCTGATAAAAATGTAACAGTAAGGTGAAATTCCAATATATATTTCTGAAATGAAAATTTAAAAGTTACATTTAAAAAAAGTTTTTTTTACATATTTTTCATTACATTGTACTCTCATCGGTCAAAAAGTAAATTATAATGCTCGGAATGATTATGAGTACTTAATTTGGGCTATATTAAAACTGCCTACACATATTTTAGTTGAAAATTTAATTTTTGACCTTTGATCAAAGATCATGGTCTTCTGGCCCACAGTGCAAGCGTTTTAATCTAAGATTGATTCAAGTTTATGTAAAACATATTTTCACAAACCAAAAAGTTTTTCATATGTTATTGAATATTAAATCTAAACTTGTGAGTGAATAAAAGTGTGATTATTTTGAAAGATTTCATAAATGAAAAAAAAGATTAAAATGCATTAAAATCAAAAAATTAAATATAATCAAATTTATTTGAGAAAAAAAAAGTAAATTTAAATCCTTACGATTCCCCTGCAGCAATTTATTTTCATTCAAGCTTTGTTAAAGAAGATAACAAAATTATAAGAGATGCCTTACACAATATTCCTTTTCTGGCTTAATAATGTCTTCTCAGTTTACATAATGATTCAAATTATTTATTCATTTTTTCTTAAAGTGAAGTGAAAATATACGTTGTTTTGTTCTTACTTCATTGATTATGCATGATATTCTGAAATTCTTGAACGAAATTTTAATTTCATTGCTTCTTTAATAATTATTGCTCGTAAGAAGTTTTCAGTAGTTTGATTTTATGTATGCCTGAAGAAAATAAAAAAAAATGAACATGCCAGTTTCTGACATCTTTGCCTACATTGCTATTCAGAGTTCGAATATAAAATACAAATAAATCAGACACTAATGGGATGCGAACATATGAAACCAAATGAAGAAAACTGTTTCGGTACTGAAATCAAGTAGCATGATTGATGGTATTTATCTTTAGATCCGAAACAGCTGTTTGTTTTGAACAATTTTCACATAAGAGCATTTCGTCGTTTTCTTCAATATTATTGTAGTTCAAAAACAATTCGTTTTTTTATGGATTAATGAAACACCGAAATTCCATGGAATACCTATACATCTTAAAGAATGCCTGGCGTTGTTAGCGAAGTTGAATATGCGAAAATTGGTGTCGATTTTATCGGGGCATTGTATTACTATTAATTTATTCCATAGAATGACAAGTGTTTTGTAGGTGAGGTGACCTGGGTTCGAATCGAGCAAAAACTGGCCACTTCGAATTCCCACCACAGTGCTGACGTAAAATATCCTCATTGGTAGACGAATCATGAGTTGGAGTCCTCTTGCCGTCAGCCTAACTGTGGGTGGGTTTCGTGGTTTTTATCTACATGTAACGCAAATTTGGGTCAGTTGCACCGAAAAGTCTACGGAGACTACGGAGTTGAATATTAACCGTAAACCCTAAATTAGGGCGAATGTTTAACTACGGTTATAAAATAAAATATAAAGTGCTCTTTAGAGAACCATGGTGGCTCAGGGGATAGAGCGTTCGCCTTCCAATGAGGTGGACCAAGTTCAAATCCCAGCGATGGCAGGTCGATGCGAATTCCGCACCCGGCTCGCACCAACTACAGTGCTCACATAAAATATCCTCAGTGGTAGGCGGATCATGGGTCAGAGTCTCTTTGCCATTGGGCTAACCGTGGGAAGTTTTCGTGGTTTCTCTCTTTCCGTGTAACGCAAATGCTGGTTAGTTCCGTCCAAAGAAGTCCTCCACAAACACAAATTACTCTCAATACTTGATCCAGAAGTTCCCTTTTCTTCTCGATTGGGTTCAGAATTACAAGACTACGGAGTTGACTATTAATAGGTAAACCCAAAATTGGGTCTGCTATTCAGCGATGGTTATAAAAGTTATATAAAAGTGCTCTTTAAGTAGGCGTGGTGACTCAGGGGATAGTGCGTTCTCCTTCTCATGAGGTGAACCGTGTTCGAACCCTTGTGATGGCTGGTCGATACGAATTCCGCACCCTGTTCTAACCGACCACAGTGCTGACGTTAACTATCCTCAGTGGAAGACGGATCATGGGTTAGAATTCCCTTGCCGTCGGGCTAACCTTGGGGGGTTTTCCTCTCCTTGTAACGGAAGTGCGGGTTAGTTTCATCAACAAGTCCTCCATGAAGGCTAGTTACGTCCAATGCTTTATCCAGGGGCTCCCTTGTCTTCTAAGTTGGGTTCAAAATTACAAGGTTACGGAGTTGAACACTGTTTGTCGTAAACTCAGAATTGAGTTGACGTTTCAACACAGGTGATAAAATAAAATAAAATCTGAAAATGAATTTGGTTGTGGTTTAAATTTAAATATTTCTTACTTTTTGCATTAGATATATTTGCATTTTGTTTATTTCATTATGATCAATTGCTATGCAAAAACAAATTTGGAAGATACCAAAATGACTTGTGAGGGGTGTTGACACAAATGGTCGAAGGGATAATATGTAAGTACCGTAATATCATTCACATCAGTTTCTTAGAACTTTATTATGTCCAGAATAAACCTTATTTTTAATGTATTATTAATATTTTAATAAGTATAATATTCTTTTAGGCTTTCATTTAAATTTATTAAGAGACCTTTGGAAAATTTGTCATATACAAACCTATGCTATAATAACTTTCGGTAGGCGTGAAAATTTCAATGATATTTCTACGGAAAGACCCCAGCCATTAAAATTTGCGTATATCATTTATATGGCAAGACGCCGTAAGCTTATGGCAACCATAGAAATTCACAAGATATTTATACGACAAGACATGATAGGCATATGACTAAATGCTCATTGAATGATAACGATTAAAATTCCTTTATTAAACTTTATATTGTTGTTATAATCTCACATCAAAAATAAATAACAATGAATTGAAGCATTCAATTTATTGTTTTTTATTCTTGATTAAAATTTGCCATCATAATTTTAAACAAATGACAAAGTTACCCAAAAAGTCTGAAACCAGCATTCTATAGAACATTTAGGCATTTTCTAACATCAATAGGTATTCTATAGACATCTGTTGGTAGAAGGAGAATACAATGCCTACATTTTATACATTGCCTTGAACGCACAAAACATTCCGTTTAAAAACATACCGTTCTGCCGTTAACATACGATTTGTTTCACACTTTGCCTAAAAAGCATTTTCCGTTCCGTATAATGCCTAGCATATATGGCAGTACTTTTACTTTCGTTACTTGTACCGCCGGTACAAGTAAAAAGTACGTACTTTTACTTGTACTTCGTTACTTTTTAAATTTAGTACTTTTACTTGTACTTTCGTTACTTTTTTAGGGAAAAAGTACAAGTATTTGTAACGGAAATATCGAATGAAATCGTTACTTTTTTCTAAAACTCGGTAAGCTTTAAAAGAAAACAAAAAATTAAATTTAAAAAAAATGCTTATGTTTTTTTAATTTATAAAATTAATGTGCAATATATATGCATTCACAGCTAACTTCGTGTTTAAATACCTTCTGTTTCAACTTATACTGCACATTCAATTATTTTTTACTAGCTCAAAGATCACAAAGCTATCTGAAACCCCGTGTTTGCTTTGTTTATGTTTGTGCTTTTAAAACGCGTTTCTAAAGAGTAAAACAATTTTAAATCAATGGTAATTTAAATAAATAAAAATAATAAACTAAAAATTAAAATCAATAGATAAAATTTCTTTTTCGTGCAAATCCATAAAAAGTTTGATATTAAAATTATATTTGATTTTAAAATTATATTATACGATTATATTATAAAATTATATTATAATATTCTTCCGAATTTAAAAATAAATTAATATCCATAACTTTCAAAATTAAAAATAAATAAATAAATAGCAACAATTTTGGAAAAACATTAAAGAACATAATATTATTCAATAACATTTTAGGTTACTTTGAATTTTCCATTTCCTGGAAATGTACTTTTAAATCGTTACTTTTTTTGTTCAGTACTTGTACTTTTACTTCTACTTTTTACTCGTTACTTTTTAAAATAAGAACTTTTTACTTTTTACTCGTTACTTTTTTTAAAAATACTTGTACTTTTACTCGTTACTTTTTAAAAGTAACGTTGCCATGTATAATGCCTAGGTATATAATATAAAACGGTATAGTATAGATAAATTATGTAACATTTTTCATATTTCATACTCTACCTACGCATTTATAACATTACTAGGAAGCTGGAATTTCCTACATTGCTGGTTCCCATTCAAAGTTTTAATGTTTGAAAAATTATGTTTATTTTTGAAAACTTCTCGTTTTCTCAAATTGAAAACTATTCCAATTTATTTTATTCAAGGACGTATGAATTGTGATTATAATTTTGTACTCTATCTTAATAACATCACATTTTGAAATGAAAAAAGACTTATTCAGTGTGCATCAGAATGTCTTCAATCATGATGATCTATAGTTTTTAGAAGAAAAATAATTCTGATCAAAGTTCGATAAATTACACGCAAATATTTTTGAAATTATTCTGACAGGTTTCGAATGACCTAGAAGACAACTGAAATAAAGAAAGAAAATCAAGTTTAGAAAAATTAAATTTTTATTAATTTAAATTTTCTCAGGAAAAATATGTATTTGCTACGGTACGTATATTTTTAAAGTTGATACACTAAATACACGTATAGCCAAATGAAAATATTATGAATGATATTGTAAATAATTAGCATTTAAACGACTCCTTTTTTTATGTTCCATACTTTCTTGGACTAACCTTGTAGAAATTTTTCATAAAGGTAATTAACAAAATACGCGTTTAACAAAAGGAAAATATTAGGTAAAAAATGAATAAATGTGTATCATGAAAAATATCTTCTATTACCTTTTGATGATCCAAATTGTTCGGATTAACCATATAAAATTATGTAAAAATATGGCTGAATATTTTTATATGGTGAATTTGTAAAATACTCATATAGTCTAATGGAAATAATATGTAAAAAAGATGAATGTGTGCATCAAAAACAACAACCGTATATTCCCTTATTTTTTTCATTACCTTATTGCAACTTATAAATATTAAAATTTAATTTAAATATTCAGCAATGGATTTTTCCTACAGCAGAATCTCTTCCAAAATCATTAGATAAATATCCATTTGCTTTTACAACTTCTGCATCGCCAACGTATGGTACAATAAAAGAATAAACGTGTGCATTACGATAATTAATAGAGACAATATCTTCTCTTTTTGGAATGTAGAAGAAATAGTAATAAAACTAAGTACCATAGAGCGACTTGATTTGTTATTGACCCCTTTTACGAGAGACCACGTGAATATGCCTCAGCCAATCAGCGTGCGATGTTCTTCC
This sequence comes from Parasteatoda tepidariorum, assembly GCF_043381705.1. Lineage (NCBI taxonomy): Eukaryota > Metazoa > Arthropoda > Arachnida > Araneae > Theridiidae > Parasteatoda > Parasteatoda tepidariorum. Next base: position 25,508,325 of record NC_092211.1, on the reverse strand, counting down.
CAGTGCAACGGTTCTAGAGCCGGTGACAACGTTTTTCCCGAAGAGGGAATCACTAAATCCTGCAGCTTTCGCGCTGGATAGAGCTTGACAACATTAGTCCGCTTGACAACATTAGTATTTCTCAATTACAATTCTTCCAAATATCATATCCGGAAATACGCGAGCTTCTGTTATTCTTTTTTAACTGAAAATTTTTTAGGTTTAACATGGAGATCTATGGAAATTTTTTGATGACATTGTTTTTATTGACATTTCTACATTTCGAAATTTTATCATCACCGGTTGATAATTCCCAGCAAGGTATGTTTTTTGATTTGTTTAAAATATGTTTCATTTTTCTGACATAGTTGTAATTTTTTTTCTTGCAGTCAATAATATGAGGATAAATTTTGTGTTATTGTTTATGCATTTTTTTCTCCTTTAAAGTGTATTTAATGAATTTGTTTTCTTGATTATTTTTTAATTTCGCAATAAACGTACGCTAAACTAATCTTCTTTGATTAATTTCTTAACATTAATTAGAATGTATTTTCATGCAATATGCGTAATATTTACCATCAAGCTTTTGCTTTATATTAGGATAAGTTCACTTCTCTGAAACAATGTTTTTTAATAAATTTTTATTATGTAAGAAAATATGTATCAATAAATCCTTCAGCTTTCATGTTGATTGTAATATCCCATCTCTTTATTACAATTGATATGAAACTTTGTATGAATTGTAATAAATAATAATAAATGGATAAAAGAATAATAATGCAAAAATTTTAAACTGTACTTTTTCCATTTTTGGACACTCGAGTTTTTATTATTGCTTTTTTAATGTTTTTTTATGTTAGTAACATTTCTGACTTCAAATTTTTATATTCTCTAATTGATAATTCGCAGCAAAGGTATTTTTATGACATGTTTGAAATATGTTTCATTTTTGACGCATTTAAGGTTGATAGATTGAATTTTTGTTTTGTTTTATGCGAATGCATGCATATATAAGTAGGTAAAATAAAGCCAGGCAATTTTTATTGCATAAAAATTGTCAGTTAATTAATATTTTTCTTCAGAAATCATGTAAAACACAATAAAAAATGCGTGGAATATATAATGCCAATATTTTTTATTTATTTCAATATTATGCTCTATCTTTAATGATACATTTGCATCTAGGATACATTTTATCTTTAAGTATATTTTGATAATTTTTGTCATACGTATTTATGTATTTAATAAAAACCTGTTTTAAATTATTTTGAAGCTAAAGATATGGTAAAATTATTAAATTTTGATCAAATAGGCAGAATTTAACTCTTATTGAATTCTTATCAGATAGGCACCATTTAACTTTTACCTTGAGAGTTAAACATGGGCAAATATAGGTAAGAGATAATAATAAATGTTAAAAAATTTATTACTCTCATCGACAATGGAAAGTATAAAATTTAATAACTCTCATTTCACAAATACTAATTTTACTATTGTTATTTTTTGATGAATAACTGACTAAAAAATGTTAGATTAAAATCTGATTTGGATTATAGTTATTACTAAGTAAATAGCTTTCTGCTTTTCAGATAATGAGGTTGTGATTGTTATAGTTATGTTCCAATATGCTGACTTAAAATATGTCTCATGGAAGGTTTTGAAGGTCTTCATTTTCATGTAACACTAATGCGGATTAGTTTTTCTTAAATAACAAAATTGTCTCAGTGCCTCATCTGAGAGTCCCTATATTTTTTTGATTGAAATTGAAATTAAGAGGATGTGGATTTAAAGATACATTGGGAAAAAAAGTATGGTCAAAGAATCAGAATATGGTAAAATTTAGCGTATTTCTTGTTCTATGAGAACACCGATAATCTTAATCGAAGAGTTTTTGCAATGATTTCGATAAAATTAAAGATAAAATATCTGATAAAATTTGATTAATGTGGTAATTTTATAGAGCATGATTAAAAAAACAATTATTCGTAATTTATACAGTATATAACATATACCATAATATATACAGTATATAATATATACAGTACAATACATCAGTTTTGAATTTTTTTCTAAATGTGTGGTAATAAGAGCTGTAGTTTTAAAAAACAGAATTTCCAGTAAACCGTTACCATAAAAGCGGACAAACTATTAAATGAATGGTTTAAATACTGTATATTTTGTTTTTTATAGCTGGAATTGTATTATTTTTTTTTACCGAAGATACCATACAGTACGGTAATTTTACCACAATTTGTTTCTCCGTGTAAATATCGGGATAAATGTAATATGAATCAGTTAATCATTACTCATGAAACAACTGATGTCTTTCTGAGTTGAACTTTTTTATGAACTTTCTGAACTTTCTCTCCTAATTACAATTTTTTCAGTTTTTCAAGTTCTTTTGACCAATGTTATTATTATGGGTGTATTTTTGTTCTTAAGATTTTTCTATTTTGTATCGATTCATTGTTAGACATCGATTTTTGCGATATGTTTCTTGGGCTCTCTAAAACCATCATTGCTTAAATTAACAAATTGTTGGCTGTGAGCAAATTCCTTTACTACGTTTTGAATTTTATACCAAAGAATATGTATGCGGGAAGAATCCACTTAAATATTTTTTGCTTCAAACAAATCTTGAGTTGAGTAAGCGTGAGCAAAGTAGCAAAAATTTACTAGCATTTGATAGTCATATCGTGCATTTCTGGGCAGAAAACTCACGCAATTCGTCTTGTACAATGCATTAATCAGTAAAAGCAATATTATTTAGTTAAGGATAACAACCTCAAAATATACCTTTTAAAAATATCCTATTTTTATTACCATATTTATGAAGAAAAAAACAAAAATAAGTCTTTTTTTGTTAAAAAAAAGTCTTAAGAACAAAATTTTCGCGATTTTATGACAAAAGGCATTCTTAGTTTATAATTTTTGGAAAACATTTTTAGAAATATTTTTTTAAATTGAAAACTATTCAAATCTATATCACTACATTTAAGCAGCTAAGAAAAACAAATGAGTTTATAGATGTAGGACTTTTAACCCTGATATTATGGTATTCAATTGTATTCAACCATTATCACATGGTATTCAATATTATAGTATTTAACCACTATAGTGTGATATTTAATATTATAGTATTCAAATGTAGTTAATTTAAAAGAATATTTTGGTAGTATTATTATTCTCCTTATTTCTACTGTAAACTATTGTAAAGTCCAAGTCAGTGATTTAAAATCAGGAAATTTTCTTAAAATAAGACAAAAATTGAATAAAATCAAGTACACTGCTTCTTGCAAAAAGATTTTTTTTCATATTAATTTTGACTTAGAATTCGACTTAACAATTGTGTTATTTTCCTTTACTTCTTTTTTCTTTCTTTAAACTTTCATTTTTCATTGTTACTTAAATTTTGTCAATTGTATTCATTAAGAAAATATCATGTTTTTATTCGTCCTATTGAATAATATAGTGTGTTAAAAAAGATTCTGTTTCAGGTTTATTAGTTTCATAAATAATGATAAAAATAGTTTTAACAGAAGATGGAGAAAGAAATTACTGTACTGCATAGTAATGACATTTCGGGTGAAATAAATTGTAATTCTGGATAATTAAACAAGAATATACTGTATTTAAACTATTCATTTACGAAATTTCCAACTTATATGGTAACGATTTACCTGAAACTCTGGTTTTTCAAAAGTTTAGTTCTTATTACCACACATTGAGTAAAAAAAAAAAAAGAAGAAAACTGAAAGGTCAATTCAACCAAATTAATGGCTTTATGCCATGCTTTGAGGTATCATGACAAAATTACCGAAGTTTATTCCATTTATCAAATTTTATTGTCTTTTATTTATTCCCACATTTTACCGAAAATCCTTACAAAAATTACTTCGGATTAAATTAGCGAGTTTTTGGTATTTCCATAGAGCCAGAAATAAAGTAATTTTAACCATAATCTGGTTTTTTGACCATACTTTTTTTCGCAGAATATATTTAACGACGGCATCCTCTTAATTTCGACTTCAGCCAAGGAAACGTTGGGACTCTTAGAAAAAGCACTGAAACAATTTTGTTATTTGAGGTAAACTAACCCGCATTTGCGTTGCATGAAAAGGAAGACCAAGAAAACCTCCCATGGTTAGCCCAATGACAAAGAGATTCTAACATATGATCTGACAAACACTGGGGATATTTTATGTCAGCATACTGAAATATAACTGTAACAATCGCAACCTCTTTTTTTGAAACACAGAAAACTATCTACTTAGTAATAATTATAATCCAACATTTTTGCTTATTTTCTTATCAGTTATTCATCAAAAAATAACAAGGGTAAAAATAATCTTTAAGAAATAAGGATTGTTAAATTATACTTTCTATTGTCTATAAGGATAATAAATTTCTCAATATTTATTTATCTCTTACTAATATTTGCCCGTATTTGACTCACATAGTAAAAGTTAAATTGTGCCTATCGGGTAAGAATTTAATAAAAGTTAAATTGTGCCTATCTGATCAGAATTTAATAACTTCACCATATCTTTAGTGTTAAAATAATTTAAAACAGGTTTTTATTAAATAATAAATACGTATGACAAAACAAAATATGCTTAAAGCTAAAATGTATCCTAGATGCTAATTTATCATTAATAATAGTGCATATTATTGAAAAAAATAATTCATATTGGAATAATCTTTTCCGTGCATTTCGTAACGTGTTTTATATGATTTCTGAAGAAAAATATTAATTAAATAACTATTTTTATATAATAAAAATTTGCCGAAGTTTACTTTAAAACGCCTACATATATATTTATTTTTTCATCAGTTATTCATTAAAAAAGGAAAACAACAGTAAAAATAATGTTTGGGAAATAAGATTATAAAATTTTACTTTCCATTGTCAATGAGGACAATAAATTTTTCAATATTTATTTACCTCTAACTTATATATGCCCTTGTTTTACTCTCAAGGGAAAAGTTAACCTGACCCATCTGATTAGAATTTAATAACTGTACCATATCTTTACTGTCAAAATAATTTAAAACAGGTTTTTATAAAATTCATACATACATGCATACTAGTAGTAATTTTTTTCACAGCAAACTTCTCTACATTAGAAAAAAATATATGATCCTATTAAGTTAATTTAAAGAAACGAAACACGAGATTTTGCCTTAAAGTATTCAATTCTTTATTAATATATTTAAATTGTTAATGACTTATTTAATCTTAATTTTACTTAAAAAGAAAAAAAAATTGAGACTAACTAGCACAGAAATAGTTAAGAAAAAGTTATAAATTTAATAACAAAATCTCTAATGAAAATAATATGTTAAAATTCAAAGCAGCTCTTTAAGAAATTCCCAAAATAAATATTTAAATATAGGGGAGAGTCGGGTAGCCCCGCCCACTGACAATTTCATATGTATAGAATATTTTTTCAAGTCAATGGGCCATCGGACATTAATTGTTGTATTAAAAAAAGATTATTTTCAGAGTTTCACGTATTTATGCAGCTGTTAATATGGTAAACAATAGTTTTGAAAATATGTTGAATACTGTAGTGATGAAATTAAGAAAAATTGGTTGAATGTTTCGATCAAACTTCATTTTAATACTAAAAAAATAAGTTTTTCTATACATACAGCATTAAAGTATGCAGTCTTAAGTTTAATTTGCACAAGGAAAGAAGTTTATATGTGAAAAATTGTTCGAGTAATTACAAATTTACAAAAAAAGTGGATTTCGGGTAGCCTAGCTCACATGCATGTTGGGTATCACCGCCCAATTTTATTTCGTCGATAAAAGTACGGTTGCAAAGATTATTATTTTATTGCTTCAAATTTGAATGTTATATGCATTTTTAACAACAAATATATGTTTTAATATTATATGAAACATAAATTTATATATTTAAAAATGAAAAATTAAATATTTTTAAAATGTAATTGATATATCCAAATTAAATTTAATATCAAGAAATCATAAATATTATGATAAGCTATTTGCTTACTTATTTATTTTCACTTATTTGTGAACGAATCAATCTACAGAAGCATTTGAATGCAATCAAAATACAAAGTGAATTTGTAATTTTATAAGAAGTATTTTATATTAAGTTTATAAGAAGAGATCAACCAAATAAGTTTATATTGAAAAACAACTATTGTTATTAATTATTGTTACTTAAATTAAATTATTTTCGTTAAATATTTAATATAAATATATATTAATATTATAATATATTAATATACATTAATAATGATAAAAAGTATGACATTTGTTGTTATTAAATGATAGAATTCACTAAAAGTATATAAATATGTAATAAATAAAATAATTTTGTGATAAAAATGATAAATGAGGTTTATCTATTGTCAATACATTGGTCATTTTCATTTACACCTGAAAAAACAGTCAAAAAACATAATTTTTGTAACTGGGCGGGGCTACCCGACACATTTTGAAAAGAGCTGAAAAACATGTTTTTTTAAATTTCTATTTTTTTAAGTTAAACTATTCTTTTTTTGGTTTATTCTTTTTGAATTATTTAATTATATGATAAAACAATAGAAACATGCAAAAATATTGATTATTACTCAATATTATACAGAAATATAAGCAATACTCCTTAAGTGGGCGGGGCTACCCGACTCTCCCCTAATAATAACTAATTTCTTAATGTGATTTTCACCATTTAGTGATAAATAAGAAAATATTCTAATAAAAATAGCTATATTCTATTTAAAGAAAAAATGAAACATAAAATTCTATAGACTTCGAAGAAAAGAATCGGACCCCGATTTCATAAAAGAACAAAGTTCGTAACAGCCGGTATAGAGTTTAATAAATATACTCTCCCAAGAATTGAATTCCGATATTAGATGGAAACAGTTTTATTCGTCATGCCATTGGTATTCTATATTGAATGTGATAAAAAATATTTAAATAAAATAAGACACTTTTTTCGCTGCCAATTGTGATACATTGCACCTCAAAAATTTGGTTTTACATTTCTCCAATTTAAGAAGGAAATTCTTAAATTCTGAATTCTAAAAATGATTTGAATTTTTATTCTTTATAGCATTCAGTTTAATTGGAAAAAATGAGAAACAACTGATATAATTTTTTTTTGTCATTTATAGTTGGTAGTTATTTTATAGTACAGCTATAAAATAATTGTGTAGTTTAAAATAATGTTATAGTTGTATAGTAAATAAAATAATATGTTATTTCTGAAATAAAATAATATTTATGAATTACTGTAAAGCCACTGAATCAGTCTAATTAAATAAATATTAGAGTAGCAAAAAACGGTACAATTTTTTCGGTAAAAATAAATTTACCGTAAAGTTTATTTTACGTATGATGCACCCAAAGCTCCGACACATTATACCGTAATTTGAGCTGGAATTTTTTACAGTTTTTTACAAATTCAAACAAAATTTTTATACTCAACTAAATTTTTATGACTTCGGCCGAGGTTCATACGCACTGATTCAAATATTCGAAATATGTAATAATCTAATTTCTTAAGCAAAACTGAAACGAATAATATTGTTTTGAAAACTATCTTATTAGTTGTTTGTTACATGCTAGGTTTAATTTAAAAATAAATTAATGTTATATTACGTTTTTAAACTTCAAAAAGTAACAACATACATTACAAAAAAGAAAAAGAGGAGCTATTATTTTATAATTCAGTTCAAAGAATTTTCAATTCACAAGAAATTAAAATATTTCTACGATATCTATTTTTTAACTTGCTTATCATGATTTTAAGGACAAGTGCAAGTAGTCAAAAGCTATTTTTATATATTTTGAAAAATTATTTTCCAATAAACATCAGTTTTACGATTCTGAGTTGCCCTTATGATATTTTTCCCTTTTTGTTTCTTTCAATGTTTATCCTCTTTTTCACATGTTTTCGCTTCAATCGTAGTTTCGTACGCAGATTTATTTTATCAACAAATAAATAAAAACTGAGCATTTGATGTCGAAAGTCTTGTTCCTCGATTAATGCACCCTATAGTCCTATCCAAATCTTGTGTCATTAACCCCTTTCTTCTCTCTCCCGTGAAAATGACGGGGTGAGGTTTCGCCCTCTATTTCTCGCTCCCGCGATATTTCCGGGCTGGAATGCTCAGTAGTAACACGCCAATAAGAATAAAACTAATTCATTTCTTTTTCTCAGAAAACATTTTATTTCGCATTTCACACACCAGATGGCAGTACCAGGATTTTTTTTAGATAATTGTAGATAGTTAGTTTATTTTAAACTAAATGTCAGCACTAATCAATTTTCAGTAATTAAAAAAATAGGCACTTTTTTGATCGTTTTCTTGAAGAGTTAAGGAACACATTTATTTCTGTTAATGTTAAATGGTGTATGTGCGCAACCGTAATACTTATTCTAATTTAAATTGAATAACGTTTAATTAACGTTGGAATAAATGTAGATATTCTATTTACATTTACTTTGAAATATATAATTAACTTTTATAATCAATAAATAATAATAAGTATATAATTAAATTTTGTATAATTCATAATTAATACATAATAATTAGTTTAAAAATAATTATCTATATTGTTTTTAGTAGTATATGAATTGTATCCTTTACTGAAAAGTATAATACGTTTCATACAAAATTAATTTATGTCTTTACTTTTTGTCTTTCGGAAATTATTAAATTTATGACTTCACAAATATTACTTATTACTATCACGTCCTGATGGTTTTTCTGATACTAACTGTATTTCTGGCACTTTGCCTATTTAGAGAAAAGTAAAGAAATATTTTTGCCACAATATTTTGCACTGCAATTTAAGTTAGCCTATATTTAGCATTTTTTTTTTTAAGAGAATGACAAAAGAACTGATGTGACGTTCGTCTACTCTTGTGAGACTGGAAAAAAAAACACTGCCATTATTTTGTTAATTGGGCAGGATTTCATGCAGAAAAATTCATTTAACTTTACTAAAAAAAAATAATTATATTTACTAAGCGAATAAAATTAGCTTAGCATTCTTTTTATTTAGAAATTTGTTTTCCGTTTGACTTTGCTCTCTGTTTGCAAAGATAACAAATTTTTTTTATTTAAATGAGAAAAAATATAAATTAAGTAAATTGCTAAATGTGAAAAGATTGTGGAACGGATAACAGATAAAGCAGGAGATTTATCTTTTTCAGAAAAATGGTAAATTTTATGATCCCGAAAATCTGTCCTCAACGTTTTTTAAATAAATGCACTTAAAATTCTTTGAGAATTTAGCTTTTTTTATTTATTTATTTAGCTTAAATTTACTTAGCAATTTTGAAATGCATCATTTAAGTTCAATTAGTTGGTTTATAGTGTATGATAGATCACAAGAGCAACTTCAAATACGATGTAAAACATTCCGGATCAAATTACGGCATACAGTACTGGTACTTCGGGTGCATAATCCAAGAAATCCTTTTTACCGTAAAACCCATTTTTTATCAAATGTTTTATCGTAATTTTAACAGTAGTATTTATCGATTTAGAGTAATTCAGTAATTTTACGGGAATTATTGCTCTGAAATTTACGGTTGATCAGATTTTTCTTTCCGTAACATGTTCCGAAAAAAATAGAGTACCAGTAGAGTAGAAATAAAGTCCTGAGTACCAGTATTTTTTACCGTAACTTGTACCGGAATTTTTCATAAAGTATAAAAATTATTTAAGTCAATTCTTGATATTAAGGGTTTTTTATGTAGAATTTATAAAAAAAGTTAATTTGCCAAAGGTAAAACTAGGAGTAATTGCACGGTCGTAGAGATTACGTTCAAACAATTGCAGGAGAGAGAACGCATGAGAAGGAGTAACTTACTCTAAGTAATGCCAGATATTTGTACTACAGTAATACTGTATTGTGTACGTAAATGAGCAGGCGGATAGCTACAAGTTTCAATCAAATATTTAGAGAGAGAGATAAATAAGTTTTTTCAAGCGGAATTGGTAGGGCATAAACTAATAATGCTGATTTTTTTTGATGAACCTTTTCTCAGCATCTAAACCAAATTTTGCTACAGTTTTATTTTCACAGAATATTTACATATACATGTTTATACTGTGATATTTGCCAATACATTTCTTTGGCAAAAATTTTTAAAAAAAATAATGAACTAAAAACTTTAAAAATTTCATAATTTTTGAGCAAAAATCTTTAATTACTTAAAATGTTTTCTTGTTAACTCTAAAACATTATCACAGCATACAACTGATATAATCTCAAATATACACAAAAAATGTCTAAACGATATCATAAATAGTTTCTTAAAAATGATACATCAATAAAGTCAATATCCTATCCTTTGATATATCCTACCGACTCCCTTTAACAATCAATTATAGATAAATAATAATTTTTTTCAAAAAAAAGTGAGAAAAAATTTAAAAAATAAAACATTTAACGTAGCAAAAACTTTCCAGCGAATTAGTATTTCAGGATAAACTAACCATTTGTTCATTAATAAAAGTGGCCTTTTCAATACGTCTAATCTGTGTCTTGAACAAAAATTGGCCATTTCAATAATTCATCTCTTTTATTCATTATCTTCAATTCAGTGGGCTTCAGAACGACTCATAAGTATGTTTAATACTTAGTAATTCCAACAGCAACTATTTAATAATAGAATGTTTTTTTTTAATTTCATCTTACTTTCTGAACATTTTTTAAAATATCTTAGTTTCTTAAGCTCCAGTTTCTTTTTTTTTCAAAAGAGCAAAACAAAATGTAATGTTTAATAGAACACCTAAAACAAGCAAGTTTTGATTGGATAGATCAGAGAAGCTAAATTTTTTCTCATATCATAAGAATTTGATAAATGTAAGGTTTTCGAAATTATCAATCATAATCAAATGGATAAACTAATTTCAGAGAAAATAAAATTACAAAAATTTTTTTTTACTGTATTAATAGTTTCATAAATATTATTTAAGTAAAGTTAATGCCGCATGAAAAAGTTTTTATAAATACTTTCCCATTAGGTTTAAAAATATAACGTAAGCAATGCGTGACAATTAAATTCGACAGCTGAGGATATAATGAGGTTATTTGGATATTTTTCAACCATCTATTTCACTTATGCGGTAGCTATATGTTTAATTTTTTATTTTTTATTTTAATTTTTTACCACTAGCATTTCTACTAATTCGCCATATTTTCACCCAAAAGTTACTATCCAAAAATATTTTTCGTTTCAGAGCTATTTCTTATATGCATAAAATTTAATTTTCATGATCATGAGGAAATACACAGGATTTAAAACAGTTTTTAATGTGTAGGAAAATACAATTTTAGTATTAATTCACGAGATTCTAAAAATCAGTTCTTAGAATTTTATGGAACTCTTTTCTTATTACACTTAATGAAGCTATTATGATTTCACGTTAAAAGAAAACACTAAGAATTTTACTATTTACTTTGATTTTAACAAAGTAATAAAATATTTTGATATAAAAGGCAATAATTTATAACTATTTCATGAAAATGTTTTTTTCAAACAAATTATTTTGTTCCTTCGCTGTTAAAAAGTACTTAATAAAGTCGTTTATTCTTCAAATTGTCAAGATACATAGGAAAGCTCTCTGGTTATTTTCGATAAAAAGCAGTTTTCCACGATAATGGAATTTTAATGAATGCTTAATGTTCTCGTTTATGAAGCACTGAATGTATTTTACTTTTGAAGCACGCTAAAGGTTTAAAAAGATGAAGATTTAATGCACTGAAATATAAAGCAATATGCACACCCGTAAACTCTTTTAATCTGAAAATATTAGCCTTTGTCAATAACTTTAGGGCTTAATTTGAATAGATTTAGAATCATAAACTTTAAATGTATAAAGTCGGAGCACATTTTATGAATATCATTCAGGAAAATGCTAAAACTTTTCTCGTGAAATGCTTTAACAGAAACTATACTTCATGCTTTTTTTTCTTTTTAAAAATTTGACTAAAAATTCTCTAAATTCTTCCATAAAAAAGTTAACTATTTAATCTTCTATTAACTATTTATTTCCTATAATATGTTTCATTATAATATTTTTTTCATTATATATTATATTTTGTTAACGATTTAAATTTTAATTTAGTTGCATCTTTATGGGATTTACGTCTTTTACTAATATTTATAAGAATTGATTTTATTTCTGCTGCTAAATATATCTGCATTTAAATTATTGATTGTAATAACTTCATTATTATTTTATTTATATGTACATGTTAAATTAATTATTGTAATTAACATACTTTTATTAAACATTGTAATCAAAATAATTTCTTTTGATATTTTAAAGTTTACACGGATTATTATTTACTTAAACATTTCAGCAACCATTTAAAGTTTTTTTTTATATTTCATACTAAAGCAAAATCGTATCATGCAAGCTATATAAGTGGTTATTAATATAAAAAATTTCGTATCAAAAGGTTTAAAAAACCAGCGCTTTGGGAGCATCATTCGTAAAATCCCTCTAAACGTAAATTCCATTTTCACCGTAAAATATTATACCGTAAATTTTACTGTAGTATTAATTTAATTAGAGTGTTTCAGCGATTTAACGGTAATTACTACTGTGAAAATTCAATATGTCAGAATTTTTTTTTTGTTCCGTAAGATGTATGTTATGGTAAATCGTAATTTGATTAGGAATTTTTTATAGGCTATGAACTTGTAACTACATTAAAAAAAATTATAAATAATAATTAAACAAATGCTGAATGCTGTTTATTAATTCTATTCTAAAACTATTCATCAACTAAATTTTTCACTTAAGTATGAACAGAAAAAGGAGGTAATTAATCATTGCTAATTAAAAATATTGCCTCAAGTATACTTAATGTTTTATTATGTTATTTAATAAACTATTCATTTACACAAGGCACAAAACAAGATCATTACTTGTATATATTTACTTTTTTGCTAATAGGAAGTATAACACCAGTTTTTTAAATTGCATAATTTTTCTTCTTTCTAATAAGAATCTTATTGATTCTATTTTTCGGCTCAAATGAAATTAATCAAAAAACGAAAACTCATTAAAGACATTTTTGGCACCAAAGATTCAGTTCATTATTATTTACTACACATTGATTATTAAGTGAGAGATAAGACTTAATCAAAATAAGCATTTTCTTTAATTAAAATGTAATCATTAAATGAATATAAACCTCCTGAGTTTATCATTATGAAACACCATAAAAAATTAATCCTTTTTCATTTTCTTTTCAATTTATTGCAATAAAAAATAATTAAATATTTTAATTAAATTTTTATTCAGTGTTTCTCTTTATAAATATAAAAAGGAAAGTAATTTTGTTTAACTCGGATTAATATATATTTGATTTTAAATTAATTATTTTGGGTGGAACTAGATTGAGAAAAATCGTTTACTCCAAAAAAATTGAAGAGTTTTTGTATCTATATCAATAATTTTTCATTGAAATGTCGTTAAATTGAATTAAAATTTAGATAAATACATTGTCGTAAATAAAAAGTATTTTAACCTTGTTTTGATTATCAAAACACAGCAAATAATCTTCCAAAATACAAATATTTATAACTTGAATTAAAATTAAGAGAAATAAAAACTCTATCAGGTGATAAAATACATCACGATTTCATATCCATTTTTTAAAATATTTTTTGTTGTGGTATCAATTAAATTATCATCTGAACTCTTTACACATGTTATAAATAAAATATAATATTTGTAAATAATATTTACTTCTAACTGCTTAAATCAAAATATGCAAAAAAACATTTACCAAAAAAATATGCTTATCTTTTGTTAGTTTTTATAAACAAATTTTTTACCCAGTTCATATTTTTTTTAAATATAGTAATTACTTTAAAGTATCATGCAGAATACTTTTCGTACACCGTTCTAATCTTTCACAAACAGCAATAAAAGATTTCTTTTCTTTCTTTAAACTTTTATCGATTTTCACATTAAGGGAAATCACTTAACAAAATGAAATTCCAAAGGCTTGTTTCTTGACATATTTTCGACATAAATTTAAATATATTCGGAAAATATGTCAGTTTTTAAATAGATATTGTGGTGAAAACAGAAACAGAATTATACACATTTCTCAAAATCGATTTTATTCTAAACTCGTTTGTAAGTAATTTGTTCAGTTTTGGCAACTAAAGAAAAGAAGGAAAAAAAAGCATTGTGAAGGAAATAACTTTCTTTGGAGAATTCTTTCTGAAATTTTTTTGGAACAAAACATTTGGAACGTGTGGCGAAGAAATCGAACTACATGTTTCGCAAATTCTTCTGTCACAAAAAGAAATAAATGAAATGAAAAAAACTGAAGAAACTCCGCGACCGCCCTTTCGCTACATTTCCGTTCGTTTTTTCGTAGTTTTGTCTTTAACGGAAATGTTGTTTCTCTGTTGGGGCACTTATATGACGGAGAAGCCAACTTCGTCTGAAACTATGGGGCTTCTTTATTCTTATTTTAGTTTCAACCTAAATCATGTTTATCATGAATTACCATAAATTTGTCATTTTGTCTTCAATAAATAATCTGTTAAAGTTGGAAATGATATATATATAGATAGATTTTTATCTGTCTGCTTTTGACTTGTTTTTTTAGATAACTCGATATCTTCGAATATATATTGTGACGATGTGAAATTTTCCTTTCACATAGGAAAAAAAAATTGATTTTAAAATTTGACAACTGGGTGTTTTGTTATTTGAAAGAAAAAGTGAAAGCATGGGAAAAAAGAAATATTTTATTCAGAATTTTAATTTTATGATGCTTAAAAATGCTCGTTATTTTAAAATGGATAGATTGCATATGTTCCAAATATCGGTATTTTATAAAATGTCTAGGCATTGTATATGTTACGGCCAAAGCCCGAATTCGGCCACTTCACGAATTGGCCTGCCAGATCTCGAATTGGCCAAAAACGCTGTAAATTGGCTGGTCAATGTCCGATCTTTTCTTGATTTCGGGAATTGACCGGATACAATTAAATTTATTCGATATTTTAATACTTACTGACGATAGATTAGAAGATAAATACCTGGCAAATGCATACCGAGCAGGGGCACTTGACCTTAAAAACACATCAGTGTTGCGCATACCGGGCAAATGTATACCGGGCAGTGACACTTGACCTTAAAAAAAATCAGTGTAGGATATACCGGGCAAATGTATACCGGGCAGTGGCACTTATTTAGACCTAGTATGACTAGATCTTTGGTAAATGTCCGAAATATATACTAGTTCTAGTTAAGGGCCACTGCCCGATATACATTTGCCCAGGCATTCCTGAATGAGCACATCGCGTTTTGGTCAGAACATCGTGGCCACTTTGCGAAATGGCCGGCCAAAGTGCGAAATAATTGATCGTTTCAATTATTTCGCACTTTGGCCGAGAGGTATGGCCAATTCGCGAAGTGGACTTCAGGCTTTGGCCATGACATATATAATCCTGGATGTTTTTTAGGCAAAGTATGAAATATGAGAATTATTACATATTTTCCTTCGCATTTTATAAAATACCTAGGCATTCAATAACATGATAAATGCTATTTAGCAAAATATATAAAAAGGTTCTGTAAGGCTATTACATGAATGACGTGCATACCTTAAAAATTCATGTGTTATTCTGACACAATAATAAAAATGCCATTAAAAAATTTATTCGAAATACGTAAGTAAAATGAAAGCCCTAGAAAAATTGTGCTTTGGTTATTAAGGGAAACAAAATTTTTATATAAAAAAATAAGAAATTAAAATTCATTTTCTTCATTGCAAAAAAATTACGGATCAAACTACGGTAGAAAGTACCGGCCTTCTCAGAGTGTTGGTACTTTTTTTTCTCCATAAAATCCTTTTTTACAACATTTCGCGAAATAAGAAAATCAGATAAATCGTAATTTTTGCTGTAATAATTACAGTGAAACTACTGAATCCCTCGACTTGAATATTACTGAAAAAGTTACGGTATGATATTTTATGATAAAAATGGATTTTACAGTAAAATGTATTTTATATACAGATGATAGATCGAATGTGCCAGTACTTTGTACCATAATTTGATCCAGATTTTTTTACTGCGTTTTCTCAACATGAATTACATTTCATTACATTCGAAACGAATCGGAGATGTATCTCATACTTTGCCGGTTTTTCACTTGGCATTCCATAAGATGCCTAGGAAATGTGTGTCACATGAATCGTTTTATACATAGCCGGCTATCTTAAGGTATTACATACAATGCCAATGCAAGCTATAGAATGACGGATTTCAAATTTTGTCCATGACGCATACATTAACAGAAAATAATTATACCTACATTAACAGGTTTAAGAAATATTACAATATATTGAAAACACAATGTACAAATCAGGCATGCATTATAAAAAATTAACCTATGTTTTAATAAATCTATTTCTTACATTGATTTTTTATAATATCTGTAAGCCTAAAAACCTATCATTCATAGTTTAAATAATAAATTATACTAAACTAGGTCCACATCCATATCTGATCTTACAGTGATATGATAAATTATATAACTTGAACGAAACTTAAATATCCTCAATTATTAAAAGTTCAAAATTTTTCTAAATTTAGAGATAAGATTTTCGGGGAAGTGTTTTAATTGATTTTTTTCAAGTATTGAAAGTACTGCAAATAAAGTCCAGGCTATAGTATTCAGCTATTTGCATTAATCTTGAGGATTGCATTATTTTGAAATCAAACTGAGGCTTTGATTATTATGTTTATATTTCTTAGGTTTCAATTCTTTTTTAAGTATTGATTCGTGAATTGGCGTTTTGAGAAGATAAATTTGCTTGGTTCCTTATAATATTTATTTTAGCTGCATGGATGACTTATTTAGTAAAATACATTTTTTGTATCTCTAAGTTGTATAATGTAATAATTTAAATCAAAGATTGAAAGCTTCGTCTTTACATTACTGTAATATATTATTCAGAACTTACGTATTCAAATATAGCTTTTCTTACCAGAAATACCATTTCGCCACAATTTTTCCAAAATATTTTTCTCCATGTAAATAACGTATACCTTGCTCTGAAAAAAAATATGGTCAAAACTAGCAGAATATGCTAAAATTGATCTTGTTTCAGACTCTATGAGAACGCCAAAAAGTTTGTCAAATTTTTTTCCGTAGCACTTTAACGATAATTATTTTGGTAAAACTATCAATAAAATATAGTTTTATAACACGTGATGAATTTTGATAATTGCGATAGAATTTGGCAATTTCATCATGATACTTTGAAGCATGGAATGAAAAGGCATTTATTCGAGGAAATTTACTTTTTTAGTTTTGCATTTATTATTAAATGTGAGATAACAAGAACTATAATTTTGAAAAACAAAATTTCCCATAAGCTATTACTATAAGACTGATAAACCATAACCACTAATTTATTATCCTGAATTTCCTTTTTTAGTTGTTTTTTTTTTACTAATGTGTGATAATAAGAACTAATATTTTGAAAACGAGAATTTCTTGTAAGCCGTTACCGTATGAACGGATGAATTAAAAAGATGAATCGTTTCAATTCCGTATATTTTGGTTTGATTGACCAGAATTATTATTTTTTTTTCAGACATGTTATTACCATACAGTGGTATTTTCACTAAAAACTTTTTCTCCGCCTAAATACCGCACACCATGAGATGGGAATTGTCACTCAAGATGTGGTCTATCTACTGCCAAGTAATTCCTACTTAAAATTCATAGACTCTAGTGCGATGGTTATCAATATAGGTCTCTAGAGTGATAACTTATAAGCTCCAACATTCTACCAAACCGTGGCATCTCTAATGTTCGGACATTGCCTGCTCTCCGGAAGCTTTGAATTTCAGTCCACACTCTTATATATGGTCAATACCATTAAACTGAAATTGTCCTTCCTCAAACTAGAATTCTAAATCACCAGCCATTTAGTTCAAATCACTCACCTTGAGTGGGATGTGCTCTTGGAGAACATTGAGAAAGGATTTAAAAGGGAGGTGATATAATAGTTTGAATAAATGGCTGTTAAAGTTTTTTTCTTCATCTTTATATAACTGGAGAATGAACTTTATCATAATGCTATCTTTTTCGGTAATGATATAGCTGTTTGAAAATACAGAGAATATGTATTTTATAGTTCTCCCAACTTAAGTGGAACAATTAGTATTTTGAATAATGTTAATGTTGTTCTGTTCATTTAAGAGTTTAGAGAGAAGATTTTGCAATGTGACATTCTAAAAATTTATGGCATTTTGGGTTTAAATTGTATTTTTTGGTTTTACAATTTTTTCATAAAGGAAAAAGCTTTATTTTTGAATGAATTAACAGTACAAAGGCTAAATATTTCTATATGCCTAGAAAGACTAAATGAGTTAGTTTGGCTCTTCTCGGATTGTTTATGTGTTGATCAACTTTCCCAAATTGTTTGTGTGAGATCAAAAATCACAGATCGTTGATTGTAAATCTCTGATATTTACAATGTCTAATGAATTAAAGTGTTTATTTTCAGTTAAAAACTTTTTCCTTTATTTTTAGAACTCATGACGTTTGAAGTTTTAAAAAAACTAATTCATAAACGTATTGTAATTCTGCAGCGTAATTTTTACGAAATTTATTTATTAATTATTTGTCTAAGTAATTTTAATTGCATCAATAATTATATTTGTAATTACATTGGTGATCAAAATTAACACTAGAAAGACTGGAGAACCAGTTTGGCACTTTCTAGATTGTTTGTGTGCAAATGAATTGGACACCCAAACTCTAAAATATCATAATTAATTTAAAACAAACATATTTTATATTTGATCATCGAAATTCTGTAGTATTTTATTCAATTTGGTTAACGAAAATATTTGATTAAACTTAACACTGATATTCTACTATACGTATACGTTAGTTCATCAGGGAGTTAGTTCATCATTTTCTTTTCTCTATTAATAATTATGGATATGTAGAAATACTCTTGCTTTTTTAAGTAAACTGGGGTATCTAATATATATGCCAAAGAGTTCCTTATACATAAAACTATCTGGGATTATAAATAAGCATTTTAACTGGATCAAATGATGAAAAGTCCAACATACTCAACACTTTCAGTAAGTTATTTTTTGAATTATAAAGCAATAGAAAGAAAGAGAGGTCCCGAATTGGCTTTATTCTTCTCTCTAGTGTTAAATCGCATCAAAGCAATTTTAGAGTTATAAATCATTCTACAAACAACAGATTTCGTATGGAATTCCCATATTTCAAAAAAAAATTATTGTGCAGGAATGATTGATTAGCTATTTTATAAAGTTTACAACAGCATGAAAATATTTATTCCGTAAAAGAACCGATTTTGAGAGAATTGGTTCTGTGACCAATACGTATTTTATTTTTCATGTCACGAAATTTTCTACTTAAAAAATTTAAGTATGACAAAATGATTGAACAGCTATCTTATAAACTTGACAACTGTATAACATGTTCATCCGGAAAAGGAGACAATTTTGATGGAATTGTCACAGTGACTTATGTGAATTTTATCTATGTCACAAAATTTTCTTCTTAAAAAATTATTAAAAATTATTAGGAAGGACTAAAGTTTTTATCATATTACATATAAATTGCTGATTATATTACCACCATCATGTCAATGGTCTCAAAATTGTGGAACGTTATCCTCCATGAACAGCTTGTATCAGACAAAAATCATATTTAAAGTTGTCTCTTAAAATTAAAACACATGAATTCTAAAACTAATCACTTGCTTATTGAACAATTTATTATCCGAAAATTGTTTTCCCATTTTTTATATCATTCGAAATTAACCATTTTTATTTATTTTTCTGAAATAAATATAAACCCTATATAGTTTAAACTCGAAATGTCGTAACTAGTCAGACTATCGCATGACACCTCCCATGACTAAATTCCTCAATTCAACAGATTAACATTCAGTCATTTCTCACAATTCTCATTGTTCAACTTAAGTTGTAAGACCTTAATGCACATCAGTAGATTTCACTTAATATTCTCTAACAGATATATGATTACAGAAATAGATAGCAATATGACAAACTTCTCAAATCTTCAACACATACGTCAGAAACTCATTTTCAATGAATAAAATACTAATTTCCTTTGTAGGATTTTTTGTGAATGTAACTACATTTACAGGCATTAAATCAGAGAAAAAATAAGTATAGTCAAAGAGCAAGCAAATTTAAAAATAAATCACTAAGAAATGTAGAATGATCTTATTATTTCAGTTGCAAGGATTTTTTTAGTTCAAACAATTTAGAAATGAAATACCCGATTCCTTGCCGTAATTTTTCGCTTATCAGTCTCGAAATTTTTTGTTTATCAATTTGTTATGTCGTAATTTTTTGCTGAATATTATCATCTTACCAAATGTCAGACAAATTTTAGAAATAATAAATAAGGTCTGAATTTATACATTAAAGTCTCTCACCAACCAATGGCTAGCTGAGTAGTCCCATAGTTTCATTAAATTCCCGTAGTTTTGAGATCAATGGTATGATGTGATATCAATGTGTTTAACATTGTACACCAGCCAATTTTGCTTCTCCGATCAGCTGATTGCGAGAAATCTTATCAATTTGAATCTGTATGAGTTTCAAGACAATATCAAAAATAACATCTCTGTCCTTCGCAGAGACGGCTCAGCTCCTTAACCCTTAAACTATAGAGACCTCTCTAGTTACAAGTCAAAGTGTTAATAAAGATTAAGGCCGAGGTAAAGGTTAAAACCAATTTTGAGACCAAAGAGATGGGAACAATACGGTCAATATTGCATCCTGGCAGCCTTTATTTCTCAGATTAGAGGTTAATCATTGATGTGAAACTGAGTGTGCTTCAATATGCCTCGGTAGAAGGAACTCTTTGCAAAGACAACTAAGTTTCGTAAGCACCATGCTTCTCTGTTTCGAAATCACGAGGATCATGGTGGCTAATGCTCCAAAATTTCGACACCAAGACACGGTGTTGCAAATATAGTTAGCATTGCACGCTTGCTGTCTTTGCTTCCCAATATAATTGAACAGATAGATTTCAAGCCACCACCGGGTTAGAATTCCAGGACTTTAGAGTCCTCACATAGCTCAAGACTTTTAACCACTAGTCCATTATTAAGAAGAGCAAAACCTCACTATTTCAAGACTACCGGCATGGGGATGGCATATGATCGGCATTGCACACCAGGGCCATATTTACTTCTCAGACTAGCTAGTACTCATCGATCTGAAGGCGAGTGGGCTTCAAACTAGCACCGGCAATATTACTCTGGTCTTTCACGTCATATTGATGTATAGAAAATTTAAGAATCTTCGGCATATAATACGCAATTAGGAGTGGGAACTTTTTATCACCTGGTCTGAAAATAGACCTGTTAGGTTTTTAAAAAATTTTCGTAACAGTTCTTTTACGTTCTAAGAGAAAGGCAAGTAATTCAGAAAAGAATTTATTTGCTAGAATTAAATGTAAGCAATATAAGTTCAGATGAAAATGCAGGAAAAAATAAGTGTGGTCATTGCTATTTTTACCCAACGCTATTATTCTCACTAGCTTTATTCTAATGAAACTACTTAAAATAAAATTTGATAAAAAAATATTCAAATTTAAGGCAATTCAAGATTTCTACAATTTTTTTTCCAATGCTAACTGGAACAAGCTTTCTCTAGCATTTAAATATATCTAAAATATGAATGAAAACCACTAAACTGTGGAGCCCAGAACAAAGTGATTGATGATTTCTAAGGAATTCAAATTCGTGTTTCTGCTTTCTTTTTTTACCCTTTTCATTCCTTGTAAAATCAAGACACGCGCACCAAAGTCGATGTCAATGACTATGACTGTGTCGTGCAAATGTAAATGAAATTCTAGAATAATCTCTGTTAAAGTCACGCAATATGCCATTTCACATGTTTAGTCGAAAGTACCATAATTGTACCGATTGCGTGCCATTTTTGGCACTAAAATTCACTCTTTTTTCACGCGTTTCTTAAAATACATAAACCAAATGTCTTTTTCGGTATCATTTTAGAAAATCTAACTTCATTATTATTCAAATATCTGTCTTAACGGGATTGCAATCTGGTTTATAAAGAAAGCATTTAGTTTTGATGTTTAAAACATCGGTAAATTATAGATTTAAATAATGAATTATTGACAAAGTGCATTTGCAAATCGAAGAATCACTTATTCGTCAATTTTTTGCTTCAAGGATTTACTTCTCCGCTTATTTCTGGACTTACTGATTCGTTGATCCGTTCTTCCAATGTTATACTGATAGAATGATTTAATGACTTTCAAATTCATTATTTGCTGTTTTAGTGATTCACTGAATTCATTTATTGACTGATGGTTAACAAACTGAATCATTGATTCGTTCTTCTGTTGACAAACTGATTACTTGATAAATTGATTTGCTAATTCATCAATTTGCTTTTCGAAATGTTTGAAGAACTGTAGATTTGCTCATTCGCAACTAATATTCTTCTTGTTGTTACGCTTATTCATCAATTGGGTGATCTTTTAATTTTGTAACTGATTGTTTCCCTGCTATGCTAATTTATTATTTTAGTCATTCTCAGATTTATTATTTACTGGTTTTATGATATTTGTGTAATTTAGTTACTTACTGTTTTAAATGTAATTAGATTCTAACTTAAAGCTTCAGTACATTGAAAAAATAAAATTTAATTTTTGGTCTTTCAAAGCCTATATACCGTGAAAGGAAATTATTTGATCCCGAAATTAAGAATATTTCTAAAGCATTTTTATTAGTACACTGATAAGTAAAAAGCATGGTTAAAACAACCATGAATATACCATGAATATGATAAAATTTACCGTGTTACTGGCTTTATGAGAACACCGAAAAGTTCGGTAACTTTTACCGAAACATTTAAGAACTGATTTTGGTGAAATTAATAAAAAGTATGGTTTTATAAAGTGCGATAAATTTTGGCAAAGGTGATAAAATTTAGTTCTCTTATCTGATACCTTAGAGCATGACATGAAGTCATTTATTCTGTTAATTTACTTTTCAGTTTTGTATTTTTTGTTAAATGCGTTGTAATCAAAACTGTATTTAAATATTCAGAATTTCCGGTAAACCGTTACCATTTGAACAGAAAAATCACCAAATAAATTGATTAATACCGTATATATTTGGTTTTATTATCGGAATTATGGTCGTTTTATCCGAAAAGTCATTATCATTCAGTAATTTTACAGAATGTTTCATAGCTGTACTGCCCACACATGTTTGTTTAAAATAATAGATGTAACTTCACTTAAAAAAAAAAGAATTTCGGATAGTAATGGCAAAATATATAAACCTCTTTCAGAATGTCGCAATTTTTTGAAAACAAAGAATTTCTCTATAAAATTTTGCAACAAATTTTGAAGAAGTATTTAAGTAATCTATATTATAATTCAAAAAAACAATGCTTCTTTTTTTTATTCTTGTGTAAACTGCCATTAAGAATATTTATTGTTCATTAGTGATTAATTATAATGTCAAAGGAAAGGAATAACGTCAAAATCTCAAATATTTCTTCCTTTCAGAAATTTTTTACCTGAGATTTTTTTTCTTTCCATTTTTTCCCCTTTTCATTTTCTCGGACAAAATCACTTTTCACTCTGACTTAAATTGAAAGCTTCTCGAATGATGAGATGGTTTAAATGGAAAAGGATAGAATGTCACCAAAATCATGAAAGTATGAAACTCGATATGAATTGAAAAACGAAATTTCAAGAAAGATTCTCAGAATCGAAATAATAGGCACTTATTTTGTCAGAATTATTGTGCATGATAAAGATATTTAAAAACTAATCTCTTGGAATCGATCGCAAAATTTATTCTGAAGATAGAACTGTAAGAAATTCAGATTTTTCCCTTTAAACTGGAATATTTTTTAATTGGTACGAAATAAACTATTATGAACATAAATTTATGATTATTTGGCTTTTGCAAGAGTTTATTATGAGAAAAATTATCCCTAATTATAAATATTACTTTCATATTTGAACCATATTTAGTTTCTAATTCTATTGTATCAGTAATTTTATTCATTTCATGTTTCATTCATTCGGGAATACTATATTTAATCTTTTAATTTTTTACAATTTAGGAACAGACAGAATTTAGACAGAATTTATTTTTAAAAAAATACGATAAATTTTATTCAAAACACCACATTAATCTCAAACTGAATATTAAATTCATGCTGAGTTTTAGTAAAGTATATAAATAGCCCTAAACCCAGACGTTAAATGATTGATTAAAGGAAAATCGTTTGATAACATCGCTGGCAGTATTATGATTGATAACGATACAGCTGCATAGGTCTTTTGATAATGCATTCCTTGCTGATAAACTTCATTAAATATTTATTAGTACAACAGGTTCTATTTCTTCTGCTTAAGAACTCGGCATAAATTACCCATAAATTTTGAAGTAGGGGTAAAAATTTAATTTTCATAAATATTTATGATTGTTATTTTTGCTTTCTATACCAAAAAGTGCTCGAAGCATGAAATTTGTTTAAAAAAGTTAATGTATACAATCACGGTTTGCACAGTTTGCGATGACAATATGTATTCATAATGGAAAGATTTCTATTGATAAAATATTTTTAATAGATTTAGAAAATATTACGGTTTCTTTAAAATAAGTAAATACTTTAAAATTCGAAACTCTCACATAATTTTAAACTATTCAAATTAGACGAAAAATTCTGTCATTTTATAATTAACAGAGGCATATAGAAAAATATTCAGAATTAAATAATTGACTTGAAAATATTTTTTTATATGTAGATCGAAAACTTGGCTACATTATTGAGAAATTATGGAATTTAGTATACTTTCTAAAAAAAAATAGTCTAGTATCTCTACTGAAATTACTATGTACTTAAATTTGTTAATAATTATTTATAACAAAATTTTTTACTATAGCAATAGTTCTGTAATTAGTTATAAAGTAATCTATTTTTTTCGAAATTTTATTGAATATTTTTAAAATTTTGGCAAAAGACATACTACAAAAAACTTAGTTTTTTATAAAAATGCTCATATCTCCATAAATATTATCTCTATAAATATAAATTATAATAAACGAAATTTTATTCAGTTATTGCAAATGACAATAACTAAAGTAAGTTTTGCAAGTTACAAGCTTATTGCATGATTTTCTGGTGTTCAAAAATACTTGTCTTCTTCCGTAATTTAAATAATCCATTCCTCTCAATCTTAAAGACTTTAAATCTTATTGCAATGCTTTACCTTATTGAAAGTTTTAAACCTTATTGCAAAGTATGAAAAACCACACATGAGCTAAACTCTTCTTAATTACAAAATAGTCCAAGTATTTCTTGAAAAATTCGAAAAAAATATTAAAAACTGAAAGTGTCTTTTGTAGGGCAGTGTATAATAATTATTATTATTATAATTCTTTTTAAAATATGTTATTATTTATGATTCTTCAATTCATCGAAATGTATTATTCTTTTAGACTTCATTCAAATATATGCATTACTAAGCTTAAACTCTTGTAATACAGAAATACATCCTGAAACTGGCTGCCAATCTTGTCTCTGTAATTAAACTTTGATCAGTAATTGTCTCTGACGCTTCAATTCATCGAACACAAGACGAGAATTCACTTCCACTTCAATCACGAAACTCATAAGGTTATTGTTCACGCGTCCTTGACTTCAGAAGTACTTTCCTGGAACTCTCATTAAACCTGGAAACAATGATGACATTTTCCCGATCCCGTTCCTAGGAGAGAAAGCAAAAAAAACCGGATAATAACTGTGAGTTTTATCATCCTCCCATAGCATATCTATGGGAGTGGTAACATCCTCTACACATGCCACTTAAGATCTCTTCTTTGACTTAAGATCAGGTGGAATGAAGTTCTGGGGAGGGGGTTACTATGACGCTGGTATCGAGTCGGTAACCAAGGTAACGAAAAGAGCTTCAGCTAGGCATCCTACGTGCAAAGAGATGAAGTTTCGTACTTGAAGAACAACATGCTTTTCGTACAAAGCTTCTTCGTTGGCGGCAATCAATAAAATCTCTCGCCAGCTGGGGAAAACAAATGGACACTAATACAAGTAATATGAAAGATGGGAAAATTTGGAATGCTTTTGTGCTTTTTTTCTTTCCCTTTTTTCAATGCTTCAGTGAAAGACTTGGTTGGGCTGTTCCTATCTACACCTTCGTTCTTGTTAAAGAACAGAAGAAAGAAGCTTAGGGAATTATTTTGTCTTTTTCCCCTTGGAGGGATTTTAATTGGAAGTTAGTGGCTGATTAATGGAGTTTTAAATGAGAGCGAAATGCGGGGGAAGTTAAAGAAGCTGTTGTTTTGTTTTTGATGAACTGTACTGCGCATGTCATCTTTAAAAAATATACTTGTGTACCGATTTTTTTGTTAGCATTCCGTTGCAATTAATGACTGAGAATCGTACATTTTGTAAACTATAATTAGAAATTGCTTTGTCTTAATTTTAATTTTAGATTCCTTTAAAAAATTCCTTTGAAATCTACTTTAAGAATTCAATTAAAATAAATTACTTCAAATTCGCTTTTAAATATATATTAATCGTATTTTAAATTCAGTACTTCTTATTTTAGAATGAAAGCTTTAATACGTCTCGCTTAAATGCTTTCTTTAATCAAACATTTATACAGCCATTGTTCTATACGTTATATGTTTTTGATGAACTGTACTGCGCATGTCATCTTTAAAAAATATACTTGTGTAACGATTTTTTTGTTAGCATTCCGTTGTAATTAATGACTGAGAATCGTCCTTTTTGTAAACTATAATTAGAAATTGTTTTGCTTTAATTTTCATTCTATATTCCTTTAAAAAAATTAAAAATTGCCTTAAAAATTTAATTAAAATAAATTACTTCAAACTCGCTTTTAAATTTATTATAATAGTATCTTAAATTCAGTACTTCTCATTTTAGAGTAAAAGATATAACACATTTCTCTTAAATGTTTTCTTTAATCAAACAATTACACAGTCGTTGTACTATACGTTATATGTACAGTCTTAAATTATTATGTATTTTAATTTGTGAAAGCGTATTAAAATAATTAAATATTTAGGATCCTTTTAATAACCTTCTGAAGCTTAAGTATTGGTCACTTATATTATGAAAAAAAGATATCAACTAACCATAATGTAAATAAATTATTTCAAATTCGCTTTCAAATGTATTATAATCGTATTTTAAATTCAATACTTCTTATTTTAGAATGAAAGATTTAATACGGCTCGCTTAAATTTTTCTTTCATCAAACATTTACACAGCCATTGTACTATATGTTATATGTGCAGTCTTAAATTATTATGTATTTTAATCTTCATTGTTTTGTAAAAAAGTATTTAATTAATCAAATGTTTAGGATCCTTTTAATTACCTTCTAAAGCTTAGATATTGGTCTCTTATATTATGAAAAACCATAATATTAATAACCATAATATGAAAACCATTATACTAACCATAATATTTACAATGAATAATCCCAAGAAAATAAAGTGGTATGATATTACTTGATCAAAACATCATTCATTTCGAAAATATATAAATTGGAAACAACAATCGACACGTTTTAAGTTGAAGCGCTCAAAAACAGAAACCCATTTTCACGACTTGGAGACATAAAGGATTTCTTCTCTTTCATGTCTGGCAAGTCTTGAAAATATGCGTTTATTTTTGAGCTCTTGAAACATGTCGACTGCTATTTCCAATTTACCATATATTTTTGAATCGATTGAAGATTTTAAATAAGTAACATGATATGCATAACTCTGTCCTCATCTAAACTAGTTTTTCATGTTTTTATAATGCATAAAATACTTAAGGTATATTACATATGTAGCGAAATTCATTTTATTAAACTGAATTTTTAATTCTTGCCATCATTTTGAATTATTTATTTAACTTGTATCAGGTTGGGCTTATTTACATTGAACCGAATTAGAAGATAAACTGTGCGATTACCTTACTTTACGGACTATTTATTTTACTATATGTACTATTGGAATTTTGGGGCACTTTATACCATAATGTGGTTCAAATTTTCTACAATAAATGTGAGATGCAAAGTTGAACCACGTAATGGTACTTTCTAAACTTCCTTACACGATACTATAGTTCAACGTGGACAAATACATAGTTTAATTTAACTCCTAACTAAGATTGCAGAAATTTTGTTTTGTATAATAGTTCAAAGTGGAACAGAATTTTTTTGAGAATTCGATATCCAAAATATTCCGGATCAAATTACGGAAAAAAGTACTGGCACTCTTATTACAGCATCTGTTCCAAAATCAATCAATAATTGCGATAAAATCCCTTTTATCGTAAAAACTCTTTTTACTGTAAAATTTTATTCCGTAATATTTTTCGTAACATTTATTTAACTGCAGTGATTCTATTATTTTACAGTAAATATTACTATAAAAATTATTGTTTACCAGATTTTTTTTCCTTAAAATGTTACGATAAAAAATACTGACTCCCTGAGTGCTGGTAGTTTTTACTGTAAGTTAATCTAGAATTTTTTACGGAGCATCTAATTATAAACATTATTAGAAAAATTCGTAGCCCAAAACAACGTATATCGCTTTGTATTTAAGAAAAAGGAATTATTGTTTGTAAGCGCTTAGTCATTTTCAGAAACATTTCTATATATAGATAATTGATATCTTTATTTTCATTAGATTTTTTTATTTCTTTTAATTTATAGGAGAAATCTACATTGATTCTTTCAAAGATGTATATTTTGATTGATCAAATTTATAGATCACATAGTAAATTAAAATTGAATCATTTATTTTTACATTATTCTATAAGTTCTGAATAAACATAATTTAAACATTAANAATATCTAATATATATAATTCTCTTACGTGGCTCCCAAATTTTGGCTGTATTTCTTTTCCGCTGGTGGCAACAGTTTTTATTTTTAAAGAAATACTTTATACAACTAAATAAGATTCTTTTCACAACACTTAAATATTTACTTTATTTTCTTCATATATACAGAGAACAGTCGGCAAAGAATTCTGTTAGGTTAAAAAACATTTCGGTAAAAAAAAAACGAATTCTAAGAGAAATAAAAATAAACTACTTAAAAAAGAAAAATGCTGTTGCCAGCCATAGAATTTTTTGAAAGTTAACTTAGCAACATAAATCAAAATGACATAGAAGCGCAACTAGATCAAAATTATGATACCTGAGCGCTTGACGTAACAAATCCTTCAATTCTATAGGTGTTGTATCGCCAAATGCCCAGGTAATATTGAAATGTACAGGTTTAGAATTTTCTACAGTGAAAAGTTTTCGGAACTTCAGTATTCAAAAAAGTATACAAAAGCTAGACGTTAAGAACGTATCCAATGAGCGAGCAAAGCGAGCATTGGATTGGGAAGCAATCCGAAATGAACTGCGAAAGCAGTACCGTGGGTTGGCGAGCGCGAGCGAGCAGGGGGGCGAAGCCTCCTAGTTATTAGAAAAATTCGTAGCTCAAAACAACGTATATCGCTTTGTATTTAAGAAAAAGGAATTATTTTTTGTAAGCACTTAGTTATTTTTAGAAACATTTCTATATATAGATAATTGATATCTTTATTTTTATTAGATTTCTTTATTTCTTTTAATTTATAGGAAAAATCTACATTGATTCTTTCAAAGATGTATATTTTGATTGATCAAATTTAAAGATCACATAGTAAATTAAAATTGAATCATTTATTTTTACATTATTCTATAAGTTCTGAATAAACATAAATTAAACATTAAAATCAGTTCATGAAACAAAGTGCTCTCGTGTTTGATAGAGTAACATTGTTTGTTGGGGACGCCTTATCTCCATCAATTATCATCCGATTAAATGATTTTAGAATTAATATTATTCACCATGCATACGTGATTAAAAGATCTTTCAAACAAAAAAGGATTAAATGACTTCAAATTGAATAAAAATGTTCAAAACAATAAATGCACCCAAATTTCTATGTGCAATGAGAATTGAATGAGCTGCATACATGCTTTGACATGTTTAAGAAATTTGAATAAAAAATCGAAGTTAAGTTGTTATTGTGCGTACTTGTATGGAAAAAAGCTTTTTTGTGAAAATGCAGCTTCAATTTTGAGAAAGCTTTTTTTCATTTGCATGCACATGTATTTCAATTTTGAGATAGCTTTTTCTCATTCTTCGCAAATAAGAAGTTCTCTATCAAGAATCCGTTCGACTAAAGGAAATAGCACAATGTTTTTCAAAAGCATGTACTGTCAAAATATGTTGAAATATGTTGAAAAAATTTACAATAGATTTAATTATGCTATTTAATTCATCTAATAATATAATATTTTTAAACATCTGAAAATTGGGACACGATAACTTATCAAATTTACTTCATGTAAAATCTTTAGAATTGATGCTAACAACACAATTTGCAAACAAATTTTTTTTAAGAAAAAGATACAAAAAATGCGGAAAAAACCACTAAGAGTAACCAAAAAATATTTAAATGAGCAAGGAATACTCTATTTTTAACTTCAAACGTTTTTAAGTGATTTGCATGATAGCAAAAGAAGTTATCGTAATTGCTGTTCCTCTTTTCTTAAAACTTCCTTATTTTAAAAAAAATGGCATGTAAATTTTTAGAACACTGTTTTTATCTGTTCGTGAACCATGTAAAATGCACTATGCATTTTTTTAAAAATTTATATGAATTTGAATTGAACTTAGCACGAATGTGTTAAGTTCAATATATTCATTAAGTATTCATTAGTATTCAGAGTATTGTCTAATTCATTAAGTATTGTATTAATAATACAACCGTCATTGAACAGCCAACCCAATTTTGGTTTTACGACTACTAATGTTCAACTCCGTAGCCTTGTAACTTAAAATACAACCCAGAAGACAAGGGAACTCTTGGATCAAGTATTGGGTAAAATTTGCCTTCGTGGAGGATTTTTGATGGAACTAACCAGTATTTGCATTCATGGCGTAGAGGAAGATCACGTAGACGTTGATGCATACGTTGCGTATACGTTGCCATACGTTGTACCACGTAGAGGTATACGTTGCGTAGAGGAAGACCACGAAAACCTCCTCCCACGGTTCGCCTAACGGCAAGCGGACTTCATAATCCGTCTACCATTGAGGATATTTCACGTCAGCACTGTGATTGGTGTAAGCCGTATGCTGAATTCGTATTGGCTAGCAATCGCTGGAATTCGAACCCGATTCACCCCTAAGGTATTGTTACCATAAGGTATACGGTTAACCCATAAGGTATAAGGTTAACATGTTCCGGTAAAAAATGAATTTAATGGTATAAAGTACTGGCACTCTGAGTACTGGTACTTTTTATCGAAATTTGATCTTTAATTTTTACAGAGTAGGTAAAAATTGCTTTTATAATAATTCTATGTAAAACTGAATTCAGCTTATATAGGAAAATACTAATGAATACTAATTAACTATTTAATATTCTAAAGCCAATAAAGAATTATTCTTTCTTACTATTGCTAAATAATCTCTTTGGCGGAATATTTTTAACTTTTATAGTAACTAAGAATTAAATTAGAATTAAAAAAAAAAAACAAGTTTGTTGTTAGAGACGAAACGAAATATTTATGTTTAAATTTTATCCCAATAAAATTAATATTTGTGAAAACTAATCTTTCGCTTCTTCTAATAAAGTGTTAATGCAATTAAAAAACTTTTAATTGAATAATTTTTTCCCCTCATAGTCAAAAAATAAAAATGACTGAGAGACTATTTTAGGGAGTTTTGAGCAGAAAGAATTGCACCTACTATAACCAAATTTGTCTCTGTATCTTTTTGAAAAGCAATGTCTACGAAAGTTTTCATTACAAAAGCGAACGAAAATAATTTAGTTAATTACTCTATTGTCTCCCTTAGGGAATCATTAAAAGTGTGTTTAGAAAGTAATTGTCCCTTTAGAACTTAAAAGATTAAAGTGCCATGATGGTGTAATCCTATTTGAATTATCAGTCAATTTAAATTACTCTAAATTGAAATAACTTTTGCTAGCAAAAATGGATATTCCTGATTTCTGTAATTAGATATTTTATTATCTGATAGAAAAGTCAGTTTTTAAAGCTCCTTTACTCATTGTTTAAAAGTATTAAAGTAAGTTTTGATTAATAATTCATGCTATAAATGAAGCACTATTTAGTTAATTAAACAAGCAAAACTAATGTGTTTTACAGACTTTTGAAACTATTTATTACTATCAATAATAATACCTTCAAAGCCTTTTATTCCTTTTTATGCGTATTTTATAAAAAACTAAGAGAAGGGATGATTTGAAAAATAAATTCAAGAAAAACGGAAAGAGTGAATGTCATGACGATACTGCTTGCTGAAATCTGTTTAGGAAACAAGTTTTTTATTCTTGTCAAATTTAAAATTAATTACGAAGTTCTTCAGTAGGTGGCACTGCTGATTAGAAAAAAACTACATACATTTTTCTCGACTGCTGGACCCTTCCGACTGAAATATTTCTATGAAAATCGCTTATGGTAGTTATTTGAAAACATTATTTTCTTGTTTTTGCTTGGTTAGCAATTCCATAGTTAGTAAATTTTCAGTAATTTTTTTTAAAATTTTGTAAGAATAATAATTTTGGTTTTTCAATCAAAAGCTAAAATATCATACATTTCTGTATTATTCCTCCTTCTTTAAATGGTTTTTGATATCGTAGATTTTTTGGTTAACTTGTATACATTTGCGTAAGATTTATAAACATTATTAATCATAGTAAGAAAAATAATATAAATTAAACACGAAAGTCTGTCTTATATTTTATAAGAAGACTTTCTGCTCCGCATAATGAAGACACTTATTATTATATGGTTTTGTACAAAGGAGATCTTTAGAAATTAATATTGAGACCAACACAAAATTAAGTGTGATAAAATTGGAATCATATAATACCAATGAGAATGTCATATTGCACAAAAATTGATCCTATTATCCATGTATCAATCGTATCTACATGAATTATATTGTATAAATATAAATAATTTAATGTACATTTACAAATACTTTTAACCATTATGAATCATTCAATATTTATTTCTAATAATTTAGTAATATGAACAATTTAATATCCGTTTGTATCTTTAACCATTCTGAGAAATGTATATCTATAATTTAATATTTATTTCAAACCATTTAACAATATTAATCTTGTACGCTTACGCAAAAATATATCATATCCTGATAAAAACAAATATGTTAATATTACTTGAAGACATCAAAAATGCTGAAAAAATATGATAAATTGTTTAAACCATTTATCCTTGAAATTATTATAAATATAGTAAGAGCTTGATACAATGAATTGTAATTTAAAATTAAGATGATAATGATTCAACACTCAAAAAAGCAAAATTATCCAAACACTGATTTTGTTAGACAAAAGGCTGATAACAGAACTATTACATTGAGTTTAAAGACACTTCAAAATTCAAAGTATGTTGAAAATACATGAGAAAATATGAATTATATCAATTTAACTAAGTTCTAATCATTTTAATTATAATTAATACGTAAGTTGCAATGTTGAAATTTGAGAAGATTCAGCAATTTTTTTTTTAAAAAGGAGCATTTTAAAAGTCAAACACAAACATGCTGGGCAAGAAAACGCACTACAATGAATATCACTAAAGTATATTTATCAAATTAAATTTTACTACAGTAATAATGATTTAATAGCCCATACTTTGATTTAAACACTTTATTTTATATGTATTTTAACAAAAACTTTATTTTACATACATTTTAACAACAACAAAAAACGTTCAAAATAGTTATTTTGAAAATATTAGAATTTAAATTAATATTTTTCATTTCATTTTTATAATCATTTTTTAATAAGAAAATAAAATATGCTTTGGCCATGATCGTGGATGTTCTGAGCTTATATAAAAGCGGTAGATTATATACTAAATTTAGGCTTGTATAGTTTAACACGATAGTGTACTACAAGAAGATACGTTTTGGTTTAATAACCACTTTAGCACGATAAATCATGCTCTTACTACAGAATAAATTTCAGATTTTAATGTTATATTTAATCAGAATAAAATAATAATTACAAAATATTAGAGTGATAAGAATTATTGTTGTTTTTCCTTCATTCTATTTTAATTTTATTCCATTTTCCTCTTTTTATTTAAAAAAAAATGACGTTACGAGCTATAACAAAATTTCATGAAGAAATAACATTCACTCACTTTTAAAACAGTTTGAAACATGTCATACAGAGAAACAACAATCCTTTAACGCAAAAATCTTCAGATGCTTAGAGCTTAATCTCCCGAAAGTTTCTAACTCACAACCTAATCATCATTTATAAGCAAGCTTCATAATATTCATAGATGATTACTAAGTTTGAAACTGAATAATGCAACTTAGTGGACAATTAACGTGCATCAATCATATTCGTAACAACCCGTTACCACAATTCTAAACCTCAACTGGAATCAAATCCATGCCTCTTATCAATTCGTTTTCATAGTCACTTTCGTCTCTCAACGGAATATCATTTGAAGTTAAGCCTCATCAAGCTGAAAGTTTCACAATCCTTCTTAGTGGTTATTAACCATCATTAATACTCCATATTGATCATAAAGTGATTACTTCAAAACCTATGTTCACTTCAATCTTACAAGATGAAATGGGTTTGAGATGATTAAATTGATTTAATGCATCTCTAACTTAATAGTAATTTGGCATTCTTGTCGTCATGGACTTTATTGATATAAAATATTAAATTACAGGAATATTGCAGTGTAGAGATTGTTATTAAGATTTTGGAAGAAAAGTGGTAAGTTGTTAGTTGAAATTGCACACAATTATTGCATTGTAAAAAAATTCTGGATCAAAATAACAGTCTGAAATACGCGCATTCTGGTGCCCCATCCATAAAATCCATATTACCGTAGATTCCATTTTTACTGTAAAATATTATAATCGTAATTTTTACTGTAATATTTATTTAATTATCAGAGATTCAGTCATTAATACTGTAAAAATTACGGTACATCAGACTTTTTGTTTCGTAACATGTTCCAGTAGACATGTAAATGTATATAAAAAAGTACCGGCACGTGCTGGTACTTTTTACCGGAATTTTTTACAGTGTGGTTATAAATATTTTGCTACTTGAATGACACATGAATATATATGCAATGAATTACTATTACAATATAAAACTGGTATTCCTTAAAAAATATATAGAGTAATATTATTTAATCACGTTTATAAGACAACAAATTTCTTTAGATACGCAATTATAAAAAAAACCACAGCTCACAGAAATGCAGCTATAGAGTTGTAAATTGAAGTGATAATTCGCCCCTATACATAACTTTGCATAAGTTGTTACTGAAACTCATATTCCTTCAAAAGTTTTTGCAATATTAAAAGATTTTTTTCTTAAATTTGAACTTTCATTTGAGTCGAACTTCCTAGTAATTCAAAAAATTTATAATACAAGTTGACAGGATATTAACAATCAGTAGAAAATATAGCTTTAACGCAAAATTATAGCAAAAATGCATTCGAAGCATTTCTGGTAAGACGTTTTAATTCCAGCTATTTGACACTAATAGAGACTTTAAAATCTAATGACAACCCATCTATTTTAGTTGTTTTTCTAAGAAATAAGTCACTACGTCTCTTATAAAAGTTATACTCAGTATAAAGTTAATTATGCAAAGAAATTCAAATGCATATATTTTTTTTATTTTAGGCTTAATGATGCACGGAAAAAATTCTGGTATAATTATCTCACTGTATGGCAATAAAATTTTTTTGGTAAAAAAAATCGATTCTAGTTTATAAAACCAACATATACGATATTCAAAACATTCATTTGGCAATTTTTTCGTTCATATGGTAACGGTTTAACAGAAATTCTGGTTGACCTAACAAATTATTTGTATGCCATACTCTAAGGTATCGTAATAAAATTACCAAATTTACAAAATTTAATAACTTATTACGAAATCTTATTTTATTGATAATTTCACCGAAACCAAAGCGCATCAGTAAATATTACCGAGGTTTTTGGTATTTCCATAGAACCAGAAACATGGTAAATTTGACCTTATTTCGGTAGTTTTAACCATACGTTTATTCTCGATGTAAATAAGATATGTTCTATTTCGACTAAAAAAGTATTAGATAAGCTCTTTAAGCTTAATGAGGGAATAATCAATTCATGAAGAAAGAAAATGAAGAGTTGTTTTAGATTTTAACTCAGGATCTTAACAAATGTAAAAATCACAGTATTGATAATTACGTCTGATGAAAATAAGTGATATTTTTGGATATTTCATTGTCAGAAAATTTTCTTTTTTTAATGTTGATAATGAAAGTGCCTTTTATAGTAAGATTGAGTATATTTAAGACATTTCAAAATGAAGATTCTGACGATTGCTCCAATCCAAAAAAAAATTTTCTCCTAATTACCATTTTTCAACACGAGTAATATCAAATACTCCATTCTGCTCTTGTTAAAATTGAAAATTATGAAAAATTGGTTTTTGCGATCTCCTCAAAGTTTTTTTTTCTGTAGCTATTTTTCAGTAAAATATTATTCTTTTTTCAAGTAACAAAGGGAAACAACTTTATTTCGTTTTTTGTCGTTTGAGATTTTTTTAACTGATCTTAGATACTTGAAAAAAGAACTTTTATAACTCTGATTTCAAATCTGAAGGCGGTTTCTTTCTCTAAACTCCAGTTTTTTTAATGCCATTTTCAGTCTTTTTTTTTTCGAAATGTAGAAGTTTAAATACACTATATATAACAAGTGGTCTCATAAATGTCATGACAAACTTCTAGGGTAGTTAGGGCACATCATGAGGATTACAATTGAGGATTAAATTGTCCTATACGCCGCTAGGAACCCTTCCTATTTTGACATTTTTCTTCGTGCCTTTTGAATGAGTCATAATAGGAATGCGCCCTTTGCCGCGTATCCTGACTTTTCAGGCATGGGTTTATATGCAATTTTAATCCTGAAGATGAGCCCTAACTTCTCTAGAAGTTGGTCCCATCATCTGCACTATCCCTTGTTATATATAATATAATAGTTTTAAATTGAGACATTTCAACAAAAAAAACAGACAAAAAATATCATTTCATAATAAATCTGTAGCTTTAGGAGCAAAATTGATTGCAGATTTGAAATATCCACTCCCGAATTACGCAATATCAAGTATTTGCATAAGTGCAACAAAATATTTGTCCCCCAGTGTAATTTTCGATCTAAGCATATGCTAAAAAAAACATCCCCCCATTTTACTATGATACGGGAAAATTTCATTACTTTAAGAATGTTTCAAATTATATAAAACCTGGAAATTAAATATAATATTTCCTTTTAGATAAATCATATCTATGTTATTTTTTAGGTAGTTTAGTTGCAAATAATTTTCATAAATTTATTTATATTAAAGTTTTCTTATGTTATTTCTAAAATTACAATATTAATGTAATTTAAAATATGACGTCCTTTAAGAATTATTTACCATAAAAAGTAGTGAATCTAATCAATTTACAAAACATACGAATAGAAAAGACTTTCACGAACTGAACTTTCCACAAGTTGGAAAGTTCAGTAGTACAACGTAATCAAATAAAGGAACTCATAAACTTGAAATTCAATTTCTTTCCAAGATTATCATGTTTCTTAATTTCGTTCGTAACAAAAATATATTTCTTTACATTAAGATTTTTGAGTTTCGGTTATTCGAAGAACGTCTAGAGATTTGGAATTAAACTTTAATTTTGTTTCAATGAAATTGAAAAATGTAAATCGGCTGCATTTGATACCGGTAGTAGAAACTCTGGAAACCGGTAAAGGGCACTGCAGATTATCCCAGTATCTGCAGATTATTTTTCATCCCATTTTTGTTGAGAGAAAAAGCAGAAAAGTCATTTATAATTCTTAAATATACTCATTTACTATCTATTTCAGTCTTCTTTTTTTTAACAAAATTTGTAAGCTTTTTACTGTTTTTTTAAACAAAATTTGTAATTGTTCTGCATATATATAAGCAAAAGAAAATTATTAATTTAAAACAATAATTCAGTTAATTTTATGTTAACATGAATTTTGAAAAAAAAAAATCAAAAGACAACAAGGATTTTGAAATGTGTTTAATTAGCTACCGAAAATTCTGGTTGCTATAAAACAGGCGGTATAGGGATTAATTACATTTTTGAAATGTATTAGCTTTTAAATTTTTAAAATAAATATTATTTAAAATTTTTTTCAATTGAAAAAGTTGGTTAAATTAAAATAAATTTTTAACAGATTTTTTTTGTAAATAGTTTTTATCTGTATTATACATCCAGATTTTGATTATGTTAGGTAAGTTTAGTTTTTATAACAGATTCTGGCAGTGATAGTTTTGCAGACAAATTTTAATTATTTTAGTCATTTTTGTTATATATATACGCAAAAGAAAATAGTTGATTTAAACAAATTCAGTTAATTTTCTTTAAGCAAGAATTTTGAAAAAAAAACTAAGAAATAACAAAGATTTTAAAATGCGTTTTGTTAGTTTCCGAAAATTCTGGCTGCTATATTACAGGCATTTTTAAAAAATATTATTGCTTAAAATAGAAAAGTAAATTATTATTTTAAAATATTTTCAATTAAAAAAGTAAATTAAATTAGAATGAATTTTTGACAGAACTTTTTGTATATAATATCTGCATTATAATTTCAAGCGTTTCATATTTTAAAATACTAAATGTGAGTGAATAAAATTTTAATTTAATGGTCGTGTATGAAACTTCTACAACATACTTTCAGAAAAAATATATTTTTATTATCATGAACTGGGATCATTACTCTTTTTTTATTTTAGCTTGGAACGAAATACCATGATTTTAACTTTACTGGTGCAGTTATTAAAAACATAAAGCTATATAAACATATGTTAAATATATTTTTGCTTTTTAAGAAAGAATATTTAGAAATATCACCTTCCTAATTTAAATAGAGAATTACTCAATTTTGAATATTAAATCCAAGTAAAAAAAAAATAACACAAATGATATTTTTAAGCATTTTATTTAAGTCTATTTAATTTTTGATATTGAAAAGTTGTATTCTTGGAGTTTATATCTGATGTTGTTAAAATCAGAGGTATACAAAGCATTTTAAAACAAAAAAGCTTAATTTAAATAATTATAAAATCTATGAAAATTACTATTTCCTTGCTCCGTAATTCAATGGTACAAAATCAAATCAAATAATTGTATAAGTATGGAATTTGATTTCGCTCTGGGATTTTCGTATTTTTTAATTTTGATTCTTGGAAAATGCCTCAGGATTTAAACTTTATCTTTCAGTTTTTTCCTTAAAATTGATTATATTTGAATTGATTTACGCTTTGGAATCTTAAACATAACGGAAGAAAATGTAAATTTTAAATCAATAGTTGCAAATAATTCTTTAAAAATGTACTTTACAAAATTTATTGCATCCCAATTCATATATTCATATATTATTTTTTGGTTTTTTTAGAAATGTATAAAAACTTTTGGGTTAATCAAATATAATTTTGTTCGAAACATATAAACAGATATTGATATAATTTTTGTTCAAGCTTGTTTTATGTACTAATTTTTAAAATTCAATGATAATCAATGGTCACTTAACACATTTACAAATATTTCTTTGTTAATTTCTATAAAACAATTGTTTATTTTGAATATAAACTCAATTAGAAGAAATATTTATTCTATCTTAATTAAAATTCTTATTTTGACTGTTATAATTTTTCACATTAAACATTTTTTTGCCTTTGAGTTTTACCTAATGTAATTGAAAAAAGAATGCGAAATGTACAATTTCACGTAATGGTGTAACAAATTTTAAGGTTAATTGTGAAATATAATTATATATTATCTTTTTATTTGTTTTTATTTATTAAATTTTCAATTTGATCTTTTAAGTTAAGTGCCTTTGAAGGAGAGAATTTGAAATATTTTATTCTGAGAACTCTCAACCTAATCTACTGAATAATGAAATTTAAAAGAAAACCTATTTCCACGAATCAAAATCAGTAATTCAATCCACCAAAATAAATAATTACATAAACCTGGAATTCAATTTTCGGATAATTCTTTTCTTTTTTTCAATATAAAACCAAGTGAATAAATTCATAAACCTGGAATTCAATTTTTGAATTATTCTTTTTTTTAAATCTAACAAAACCAAGTGTATAAATTCATAAACGAGGAATTTAATTTTCTGAGAATTACTCTTTCCAATATAACAAAACCAAGAGAATAAGTTCTAAACCTGGAATTCAATTTGAGAATTATTTTTTTCAATGTAACAAAACTAAGTGAATAAATTCATAAACCTGTAATTCATTTTCCTGAGAATTCTTTTATTTTTTTCAATCTAACAAAACTAAAAGAATAAATTCATAAAACTGGAATTCAAATTTCTGAGGATATTTTTTTCTTTCCAAGTATATTTTTGTGACTGGAATTTAGTATTTTGGGAATGAATTCTGTTATTTTCAACTCTGATCATTTGAACATTTTTCGAGATTTAAAATTTAATTTTGAGTTTCTTTTACTGAATCAAAAAATATAAATTACTAATTTTTTACTTGTTCCGTGTTTAAAAATAATAAATGTCATTAAATTTAACACAAAATTCTTTTAAATACCAAAACATTTAACTTCAAAAATATGAATTTAAAAAGTTACTGCTTCCCACTATCATAAATTGGATTCACTATTCTATTTTAATTTTATCAGAATCAGATAAAGGTTTGTACGGATATAGTTTCATTGAAAGCATAACAATTTATGAACATACGTAAAAAATAATTTCCCTTTGCATGAAAATTTCTTCTTTTAAAGTTATTTTAGATAATTAGTTCTCCTCCAAACATATTTAAGAATATCGTTTTGTTAATGTAAGTACAAACACAATTTGACTTAGAATATGAAACCCAATTAGAAAGAATGGCAATCTTTTACATCCAAATAGGAGAAAAATGAATAGCTATTGGCGACGATAAATGGCTCATTACAAAATATTTAAAATAATGACGACCAAACCGCAAATTTCCCAAATTATTCGGAACATATCACGGCGCAGAAAAGAATGTTAATTAAGTTAACTGAATGAGTTATCAGACGATTGGATCTTTAATAAATTTAAGTTGGAATTTATTCCTTGAAAATGATCCTAGATCGGTCATTAAGCGAGTTTAAATATAGATCTGTTTTACATGTAAATGCTGAGCTAAATATGTCCCAAACCATTTGGATCGCAGCAAATATTGTCGGAATCAATATTGGAGTTTCATAGGAAGGATGATGATGTTTGGCTGGAAAAAACTTTTCGCCGAAAATAACCTTAAGATAAAATCTGAGCGAGATAAATCAATCTTCGAAATTTAGCTGCTATGTTAAATGTATTTTAGTTAGTTAATTACGTTTACTTGGCATATTAAAACATAATGAATGCTTGTATTATTATCAAACTTCCGAAATATTATTAATCTTTTTTAAAATAGTTATTTAATAATTGGCGATTGATAGAGAAAAAATATTATTTATTATATTCTGTTATTAATAAAAGTTAAATAAATGATAAAAGTCAGATAAATAAATCAAAATACTGATGATTCGGATCATGGATTAGAGTACCCTTGCCGTCAGGCTAACCATGGGAGGTTCTCGTGGTTTTCCTCTCCATGTAGTGCAAAAGTGGGTTATCTCCATCAAAAAATCCTCCACGAAGGTAAATTTCTCCCAATACTCGATCGAGGAGTTCCCTTGTCTTCTGGATTCGGTTCAAAATTACAAGGCTACGGAGTTGAACATTAGTAGTCGTAATCTGATAAAATAGGGTGGCTGTTCAACGATGGTTATAATATAAAATAAAATACTGATGACAGCTAGACGAATAGTAAGACTTGAATACTTCTCGTTCAAATTAACAGGAAAAATCTCAATATGAGATAAAAAATGAATAAAAAAATTAAGTAAAATAAATAAATTAAAAAAATAAACAAATTTCTTTCATTTTAAAATAGAAAAAATAAAATAAACAAATTTCTTTAAGTTACAGATAGATAAAATAAAATAAGCACATTTCTTTCAGTCTGTCAAAAAAAATTTAATTTGATTTTACATTTGATAACCTGCAATCAAAATCCTTTATCTATGTTTTTTCGAAGTTTATATGCATTTTTTTGTGATATGTGAATTAAAAAGATCGTACTCATTTGAGATGGCAAGTTAATATTTAATTTAGGAAAAAATGAAAGCGATATCGAAATCTTATTCATTTAGGAGGATGACAAGATTGAAGACATCAAAATTTGCTTGAACATTGCAAAATTTCAAAAATCAATCAATCAAGAAAAGAAATTAAACATCACCAAATTTCATCCGGCGATCAAACTCGTTTTGATGCTTTTTTTTCCGCTTTCCTTATTCCATATTAATAATTAAAATGACTTATACGTAAGCGTTTTTGCTTCTAATTCTTTAGTATATGCGACTTCTAACATTTTTTGGCTTTAGTTATTTAAAGGAATTAGTTGACATTAGTTATTAACTAATTAAAATCAAGAATTATATAACATACTTTGTTCATGATATTATCTGCACAAAACATAAAAAATTCCAATTACGATTCTACAGGTGTATCACGCAGTTAGAAAATACTCTGCAAAATTTTTTTAATTACAATTTTCTATATTCAACAAAAACAGTCAAATAACTATAAAAAAGATGGTATTTAAACTGGTGAGAAAAATCGTTTATTTACTGTTTTCACCTAATACGGTTAAACAGCCAGAATTTTACTTGCATCAATCAGGCTCATCTTATGTGGCCGCTTAGTTCATGGCAGCAGGGTACATATTATTACCGAGAGGGCTAATGTGTCAATCTCATGACCGGCTGAACGGAAGTTCGAATCCCAGAATTGACACCACAGTGTTTTTTTCATTCCTTAACTCATGAAGCGTTTTTAGTGTCCTGAATTCCTCAATTGGTGACCCAAAACAATTGGAATACAAAACTCTCCTTCACGTACACAAAAAAGTCTAATTTTTCCCATCACTCATGACAAAGGGCACCACCAGATAAAATAATTAAGCGACCTTCCACCGTTCATTTGACAAAGCACAATTCACCCACAACTGGTCTACAATGTCCATAACCTAGCAATACGTCTCACTTAACCTAATCATAATGTCTACTTAAGTTTTATTATT
This sequence comes from Parasteatoda tepidariorum, assembly GCF_043381705.1. Taxonomy (NCBI): domain Eukaryota; kingdom Metazoa; phylum Arthropoda; class Arachnida; order Araneae; family Theridiidae; genus Parasteatoda; species Parasteatoda tepidariorum. Next base: position 25,464,937 of record NC_092211.1, on the reverse strand, counting down.
ACAGTTTTGAAACCATACCAGTTGTAAATGGCTTCAAAACCGTAAGAGTTGGTTCTAAACTTAAACTTTCCAGTTGATATGATGATATACGACTGCTGTCAGTTATTTTACAATATTTTTAGAACGAAAATTCAAACAGTGCATCTGAAACATTTTATCAACAAACAAAACTACAGTTCAAAGAACAAAACAACAACAAAAACTGTTTCATCAGTTACAAAATAAAATATAATAAATTTATTAGAATGTTAAGGGAAGATTCCCTAACTGCTATCTCACGAATTTCTCGTGGGTGTAACAAAAAATAATTTTTCCTTAAATTTTTTTTTAAAAAGCACCTTTAAAAGTATAAAAATCCATATTAAATTTAATACAAGAAATTTCGTTGATTAGCCATCGAGGATTCCATACCTGAATCTAATAAAAATTTATGGTAGTTTGAATATTTAGGAAAAAAACATATACTGCGAAGGTAAAGTGGCTTTTGGGAGTCCACATGCAAGTTTTGAATTAAAAAATATAAGGATAATTTTTAAAAAAAATTCAAAACTACATCACCGTTTCAGTTTATTTAAGTAATGGAAAAAAAAGTTGTTTTTTTTATTATTGTTACGAAAACTTTAATTTAATTGTATGGTGTCTTTCTTCTTTTTTTCATGTATGGTATTTATGAGGGGCATGAGCGAAAACTGATGAAATTCTTTGCAGAAATATAATTACATTTTGACAAACGATGAATCTTTAGAATAGTTTTCATTTTGTTCAAAAGTTTTATTTTTTGCTATAAATACATGGGTAGAAACAAACTTGATGAAATCTAATTTCTGGAGGGAAAAAATTTACTCTTCGAAAAGTTATGAATATTTATTGCGTTTTTCGTTTTGTATAAACTTTTTTTCTCTTTTTTTATGTGAACAAACCGAATCCAATTTACAGAAATTATTTTTATTTTGAAAAATCTTGAGTCAGCTATATATTATTTTATTTTTTAAACAGTTTAATTGCTGTAAATAGATACCTGTAAATAGACAAATTGATATGTATGTATGTATGTATGTATGTATGTATGTATGTATGTATGTATGTATGTATGTATGTATGTATGTATGTATGTAAATGACGTTTATGTTGCTGATGTTTATGTTGCTGATGTTTATGTTGTTGATGTTTATGTTGTTGATGTTTATGTTGTTGATGTTTATGTTGCTAACGCTTATTTTGTTTATGTTTATGTTGTTTATGTTTATGTTGTTTATGTTTATGTTGTTTATGTTGTTTATGTTTATGTTGTTTATGTTGTTTATGTTTATGTTGTTTATGTTTATGTTGTTTATGTTGTTTATGTTATTGTTATTTTTCTATAATTTTCAACATTTCATTTCAAAATTATGCCCAAGACATAAATCGAAACGATTAATAAAGCTTTAATAATTCGAACTTAATTTATTTATTGCTATTTGTTGTTCTTTTCCCGGTGGCTTTACGTTACTAAATTAATCTAAATGCATTTTGAAGTTCATCCCAAAGATTGTGTTCAGAATCATTTGGCATGATGTTGTTGTTCAAAATTTACTACAATCAAGCAATTTTCTCTAGTACTTATCCCTTTTGAAGGTCCTTAAAATACATATTATCACAGTATCTATAGAGTGTAAATAGGTATCTATATTAGTTTATTTGATATATAGTAAAGCAACACCAATTACCATACTACCAGTAATACCTCTTACCATAAATAATTAAAAATAAATAATTATTAGGAGATAATAATGCTATACCAAATTTTTATGGTTCCTCTAAGAGAATAACGGCCATTCATTTGTCTTTAAATAACACATGTGCTAAAAATTCCAAATAATTAACATAAACCATATATGACATCATTGTAGGCTTAAATAAAAAAATATTACATAGGTAAATTATTTCAAAGCACACACTTTTCCTTCAGAAAAAAATTCATTTTGTCTTTTAATTAAAATTTAAATTACATGCATCAATGAAGAATTTTTATTAAATTCGACAGGATGGTTCAAGAATCCTCTAGTTTATTAAATTCGCTTTCAGATTACGTACTTTAATTATTCAGTACGTGTAATAAAGGACCAAACTAACTTTAGTTTGCTTATCACTCCAGTTCTAGAAAATCGAACTATTTTTCAAATCAACAACCCTTTTCCGAAGCCAGTGATGAATCATTGATTTCTATTTACTTCTATTTCTACTTCTATTTTAGGGATGGAATTCTGCTTTTTAAGAACACTTAAAAGCAACGATTTTTTGTCTCTTTCTTTTATTGAACTGTCGAGAATAAACCAATAAAATATCTGTGCTACGTTCACAAAATTAAAAATTGATATGTAATAAAACTTCAATGACTCATAAATGCGTATCACAAGTTTAACAATAAATAATTTTAATATGATGCGACTAGGGTCATAAATGTGTTAAAAATCAAAATACATAGAAAATATTGCCTAATATATATTTTAATATAATAAATATGTTTTTCACGTTGTTGCTTTGCTTGCATAGACTATTATTTGCATTTATCTTTCAATTTGCTAGGAACATTTATTAACGTTGTTGCTTCTCATGTATAGCCCATTATTTGCATTTATTCTTCTATTTGGTAAAGATATTTTTTTCACGTTGTCGCTTTTCATGTATAACTCATTATTTGAATTTATTCTTCTAATTGGTAAAGATATTTTTTTCACTTTGTTTCTTTTAATGTATAGCCCATTATTTGTATTTATTCTTCTATTTCGTAAAGATATTTTTCACGCTGTTACTTTTCATGTTATCGCCCATTATTTGTATTTATTCTTCTATTTGGTAAAGATATTTTTTCACGCTGTTGCTTTTCATGTATAGCTCATTATTTGTACTTATTCTTCTATTTTGTAAAGATATTTTTTCACGTTGTTGCATTTCATGCATAGTCATTGTTTGTATTTATCTTCCTATTTGTGAGGAATATTTCTTTCTTATTGTTACTTTTTAGCCCATTATTTGTATTCATCGTTCTATTTGTTAGAAATACTTTTTTTCACTCTGTTACTTTTCATTTCTAGTCCGTTGTTTGTATTTATCCTTCTATTGGTCAGAAATATTTTCTTCATGTTGTTGTTTTATATATATAGCCCAGATTCGCAGATTTTATCACGTTTGTAATCAAAGTGAATTTCCGTTTACGTAAAACGTAAACACGAGCATATCGCACGCTTAACAATAAATAATTTAAATATGATAAAACAAGGGTCATAAGTGTATTCTGAATTGAAATACTTTGAAAATAGTGTCTGATAAATAATAAATTAAAGTAAAAAAATTTCCATTTGTATTCATCCTGCTGTTTGTTAGAGATATTTTTTTTTCATGTGGATGTTTTTCCTGTGTAGCTTAAATGAATAGATATTTTTCGATTACAAATGAATTTGTCATATACAAAATCAAACTAAAATTCAGTTTACGTAATATTAAACAATAACGTAAATTCGAGCAAATCGACAAAAGTTCGACAATAAATTATTTCGTGATTAGATAAGGGATATAAATAAGTTTTAAATCAAAATAGGTAGAAAATAGTGTTCGGTAATAATAAAATGAGGAAGCAATTTTCCCATATGCATTTATCCTTTAATTTTTGTTAGTAATATTGTTTGATGTTGAATCATAAACAAATGAAATTTTTTGGTAAATTTATCGTACTTGTATGGCATAAAACCATATTTCTGGTAATAAAACTAAAATACACAGCATTTACACCTTTCATTTGGTAATTTCAGTGGTCCTGTCATAATGGTTTACCGTAACGGTTAATATTATTTTGATTTTCAAAATTTTAATCTTTACTATCGTACATTTAGTAAAAATACAAAACTGAAAGGTAAATTTAGCCAAATAAATAGTTATTCATTTGGTTTATAGTTATTCAGTTATTAATAGTATCATTCTGAGATTAATTCAAATTTTACCACATTTACTATCAAACTGCATAGTAATAAAACTTTATTTTATTGTTAAGTTTATAAAAAATCTTTACAAAAGAGCTTCGAGAAAAAATTATCGTGCTTTTTTGTGTTTCCATAGAGCCAGAAACACAATAACTTTTACCATATTCTTTTAGTTTTGACCATACAGTTTTCTCAGCACAGTCCACCCTATATGCACAGATTTAATTATAATTTCAATATGTGTAAAACTAAATTTCAATTTAAATAAACCTAATCTATAACGCGAACAAGTAAAAAAAATATAGTAGGATGATTCCATGGTCAAGTGTAGTACATTTTCTTCTATCAAGTGTGTTTTTAGTGTATGAAAATAGAAATGGTTCATTAATTTTTAAGACTAACGTATTTTTTTTTCGAAAATTTAAAAATAAATTATTCATGACAATTACAACACGCTTCACAAGTGGGTTAAAGTGAAAATTACATAAATGTATTTCTTGAAATAAATAGATGAGTTCAGTGAATTGGAAAAAAAATTTAAATATCGAATAAAAATAATTTATTATTTTCATGAAATGTAAATCTTTGCAAATGCTATTGCACTGTAAAAGTTTTTGGATAAGATTGCGGTAAAAAGTATCAGCAATCTGGGTACCAGCAGCACTTTCCACCGTTAAGTATATTTTTACCGGAGCATGTTACGTTACACAAAATCTGATGTATCGTAATTTTCATCATTGATTCGGTACGGTACTTGTAAAATCATTGATTCGGAACGGTACTTGTAAAATGTGTTGCAATAAAAATATAACTTAATAAACCAAAATTTCCGGTAAATCACTGTCATATGAACTGAAAAATTACCAAATGAATGGTTTAAGTAACATATATTTTGGCTTCATTATCCGGAATTATAGTTTTTTTGCTATTGCCTGAAATGTCATTATCATACAGTACAGCACTTTTACCAGAATTCTATTACTATTATTAATATTCATACTATTATTATTATTACTATTATAATAAATAATAATTCTATTATTAATATTACTAAAATAATAATATTTCATATTAATTTATGACAGTTATTTTTCATTTTTAATAAATCACACTATATATTAATATTACAAAATGGCTACAGAAAACCAATATAATTTCGATCCATGAATCTACATTAAAAGCATCTCAGAATCATGAATATTATTTTAGTAATTTATATTATATTTTACTTGAATTAAATTAACTCCTTAATAAATGTTGTAATAAATAAAATTAAAGCGATCTTTATCATATTCTCCATTGTGTGAAGAGTGCTTTACGTTTCTGTATAATTTATCGATCAAAATAACAAAAATAAATCAAACTGAGAAGATTAAAAGTATTACACGGTTACAGACAATTACTTTCTTTACGCCTTTTGTGCAGTAGGCAGTTGATTATCGTGTTAAAGTACCCTGAAGGGATATAAAGATTCTTTCTTTTTTATTTCGTTCGAAACATCACCTTCACGAAGAATTACTTTCCACCAACACCCTCGTAAATCACTTGCCAACAAAGAACCCATACTACTATATAGTAAAAGTCTAAAGGGATTATTTGTCGGTAAAAAAAGATTACGAAGTTGTCAAGTTAAAATTGTTACTGCCATTAAATATCGTCAAAATTGAGCTGAAAAAAATTGGCCGTCGATATTCTGCTTGATTAAAAATGCTTTGTAGATTAAATTACTTGAGAACAAAGCTTAAATTACGAGTTGTGAACTTAATAATGAAGTTAATGCGTACCTGGTTGCTGGTTATTGAATTAAGAGTTTTATCTTAAATGACGTTTCAAAAGTAAATAATCAAGGTTATATTTGTATTTTTTTTTATTGTGTGATGCTCAGGAATTATAAAACTTTTTAAAATATAGAGAAAAAAAAGTATGGTTAAAACTACTAGAATATGGTTCAAATTTATCGTGTCTCTGCCCATATGGGAACACCAAAAAGCTCAGTATTATCATTTATATTGAAGCGTTTTGGAAATGATTCTGGTAAAACTAACGATGAAATATAGTTTTAGAATATGTGATTAAATTTGCTAAATTTTTCATGATACAATAAATCGTGACATAATAAACATTTATTCGATTAAATTTACTTTTCAGTTTCGAATTTTTTACTAAACGTGTGGTGATGGGAACTATAATTTTGAAAGCCAGAATTTTCAGCCAACCGTTACCATATGAACGGAAAAATAACCAAATGTATGGTTCAAATACCATATATTTTTGTTTTGTTAACTGGAATTTTCTTGTACCAGAAATGCCATTACTATATATTGAGGCAATTTTAATGGAATTGTTTTCTCAGCGCAATATTAAAAAACGTGAATTAAAAGTATAAATGTTTAAATGATACTGCAATTGGTTTAAGTTTGAAAATTGCAATAAATGTAACTTTATTTTATCCAAAAATAAAAAGAAATATAATCGCTAAGACCAAATATATAATAATAATAATAGTAATAATATGTATGTATATTGTAAATCTTTGCAAATGCTATTGCACTGTAAAAGTTTTTGGATAAGATTGCGGTAAAAAGTATCAGCAATCTGGGTACCAGCAGCACTTTCCACCGTTAAGTATATTTNAAAACCATAAAATATATATAAAATGTAATATATATAAAATGTAGAGAAAACATGGAAAAAATTACAGAATAATGAAAAAGGAGAAAAACAAAATTATTTAAAAAAAATAATAAAAATCCTTAAAAAATGATATAATCTCTTCATCAGCTCACACGATTATATCCACAAAAAAGAGTGCTTTCTAATATTGCATCAATATAGCCAAAGCAAAATATATCAATACAACAGTGTGAGGAGCACTCAAAAACTTTTTTGAAACAAAATCGAATAGAATACATTAAATAATAAATATCACGTAAAAAACAGAAAAAAATGTTTAAAAAGAGAAGAAAAAAACATAAAACGAAATCTATAAAGCGAATAGCGAATTCAAATGAACTTACGTGAACTGGAAAATATTCAAGACTGAAAATATTTTCGTAACAGAAACATGAATTGCTTTTTTTGCGCATATTTTTAGCCATGGATTTGCCCGAAATGGATTTGCACATGGTAAATATTATATAAATTAACAAAGAAGTTTTTAGTAAATTTATTTACAATAACATACAATTGCTCAATAATTTTACGTAGAATTTAATTACTTTAGTTGGGATCCATTTTTTTATCAAATTTCAAAAGAGTTTGTCGATTTTTTTTCTTTTTCGGATAATTAAACGTTACTGCATATTCTTTTAATTCTATTCATTTGATTAAAAATAATATTTAAATAGATGTTTTTAGAAACATTAGAATTCCAAGTAATCAGTTTATTTATATTAAAATTAAAATCATTTCCTTTATCGTATAAATCAACAAAGCAGATATCGTTTATAATACCCAAATCCAAAAAAAATAAAATTAATATTATCTTCACGATTACAAAGCAAAATTAATTCCTCGGGGTAAATATTATTTAATAAAATTGTATAATCCTGAAAACTAACGATAATTAAATCATCAATAAACCTAAAAACAAATTTAATGTTAAGTGTATGACTTTTTTTTTCATAATAGTGCAAAAATAAGTTAGCTAAGAGAGATGAAAAATTATTAGTGATGAATTTATCGGTGAATTATTAATGATGAACTTAATTTTAAATTAATTAATTATTTAATTTTAATTTTAAACTACATATTTTTATAATTAAAACTTTAAATCTATAATTAATTTTTTCGATCATTACTCGATTATTACAATATTTTTCTCAGTTAAAAGAATTACAAATTAGAGTAATAAGTATGATAATATAAAGCCATTCAGAAGTAGACCAATACTTAATGGATAAATGTATTTTCCTCGTAACACAATCCCTAGTGTGATATAGCTTTTGAGAAATGCACAGGTGTCTAAACAAATCACAGCCTTCACATCGATCCAAATAAGCAGAGATTCTAATGTCGTCGCATTCAGGCAACAAATTAATATATAACTTCGCGCAGGGAAATGCTTATCCTCTTTTAGATTTTATGTCAGCATAAAATAATTTATCTGCACTATAAATTTGATGCTATTGTTTTATTTTATTACTCCTTTGTCTTTTATTACGAATGCTTATCAAATCATTCATCTGACAGAGATTGTCCAATTCCGTAGTTTGGAAAATTGAAGCAACTCAAAAGACAAAGGAACTCTTTTATAGCGCATGAACTTTTCTTCTAAGTGAGCATTACTTGGATTGGAAAGAAAAAGACTCAGTCCAGTGGAAAGAGTTATGGATGAATTATAAACAATTTTCTCCTAGGTTTTTTATCATTTAATTAGATCACCCACGCTTCTTTTTTTTAAAAGAAAAATCACTCATATATAAGCCCTATCATGTCACTTACATCTGCATTTTCTGAAAACTTGGTTCAATGCTGAACTGTATGAACCTCGAACCCTTAATACGATGCAAATTTGAGAAAATCTTAACAGTGTGTCAAATTGGACCAAGTTTCGAATAAAGTTGAACAACGTTATCATATTACAAAGGGAACGAAGTGCGGTATAGCATTCAACTTAAAACGATTTTAAGATTGTAGTGATTTTAAACGATATTATTGTTGATCACGCGCCATTGTTTCGAAAAGAATGGTGATATTATAACTCCTCTTGCATAACAAAATCTAACATTCTTGTGTTTCGTACGATATTATGGTAGAAAATGATCATAATTTTTCAATAGTGTGGCAATATTATTAACATTATTGAATAATAAAAACTAACATTCTTGTATTGAATACGGTATTGAAGTTGAACACGCACCAAAACTTCTAACAGTGTGGTGATATTATTTCCTTTCTTAAATATTAAAACCAGGCATTCTTGCATTTTTAACAATATTAAGGTTGAATACACTCCAAAATGTTAACAGAGTGGTGATATTATTAATATCATTGAATAATAAATACTGATAATCTTGAATTTATGGCGATGTTATAGATGAATACGCTTTAAAATTCCTAACCGTGTGGTAATACTATTACTCCTCTAGTATATTAAAACATGAATCACGCACCAAAACTTCTAACTGTGTGGTGATATTATTTCTTTCCTTAAATATTAAAACCTGACATTCTTGCATTTAGTACAATATTATGGTTGAATACGCTCCAAAATTGCTAACAATGTGGTGATATTGAATAATAAATACTGGTATTCTTGAATTTAGTGCGATGTTATAGATGAATACGCTTCAAAATTACTAACCTTGTGGTAATACTATTACTCTTCTTGTATGTTAAAACTAAACTCAGTGGTGCGACAGCCCATAGAGGGCCAAGGTCTACTGTACCCATCTCAGTTTTCTTGACCTTGGGCTCTGGGGTGCAGGAACAGATGTTCCAGTCAGGTAGCCGAAAGCGGAACCCCCAGTGCTTAGTTCCCAAGCATGCTTGATGCTCATTTATCGGTCCACTGATGGGATGAAAGGCTAAGTCAAACTTTTCCGGCCCGAGGATCGAACACAGGGCCTGTGGCACGGGAGCTTCCTGTATATTAAAACATGATATTCTTGTAAATAGTGTAGTAGGTTCAGTGTTCTTCCTCTGTATTTTTTGTGTAATCAAGATAGCTACCATGATTTTCTATCTCAAGAAGAATGTTTGATTTATTAATTTTTAGGGAAACAATAGAAATATTCATCATCCCCACACATTTAAATAAATCAATTCTACATTTAGTGCAAGGAATCATATTTAATTTTACTTTTCTCTAAAACTAGTAAAATTGTACAACTTTATGCAAAAGGAAATCCAAACTTATCAGAATATATACTTTCAAGTTTATTCCCAACTCAAATAACACAAACCATAAGAAAACAGCAGGCTCTACAAATAGAATAACCAACAACTATTAAATTAGCAAAGCTTATCCAGTTCCTGCTCTAGAGACCTTATTTTCTCTTGGTTCATTACTGCAAATNCCATAGAGGGCCAAGGTCTACTGTACCCATCTCAGTTTTCCTGACCTTGGGCTCTGGGGTGCAGGAACAGATGTTCCAGTCAGGTGGTCAGCCGAAAGCGGAACCCCCAGTGCTTAGTTCCCAAGCATGCTTGGTACTCATTTATCGACCCACTGATGGGATGAAAGGCTGAGTCAACCTTGTCCGGCCCGAGGATCGAACACAGGACCTGTAGCACGGGAGCTTCCTGTATATTAAAACATGATATTCTTGTAAATAGTGTAGTAGGTTCAGTGTTCTTCCTCTGTATTTTTTGAGTAATCAAGGTAGCCACCATGATTTTCAATCTTAGGAGGAATATTTGATTTATTAATTTTTGGGGAAACAATAGAAATATTCATTTCCCCCACATATTTAATAAATCAGTTCTAATTTTAGTGCAAAAATCATATTTAATTTTACTTTTCTCAAAAACTAGTAAAATTGTACAACTTTGTGCAAAAGGAAATCCAAACTAATCACAATATATACTTTCAAATTTATTCTCAACTCAAATAACACAAGCCATAAGAAAACAGCAGGCTCTACAAATAGAATAACCAACAACTATTAAATTAGCCAAGCTTATCCAGTTCCTGCTCTAGAGACCTTATTTTCTCTTGGTTCATTACTGCAAATTTAAAGGCTTTATTCTGAATTATGAGCACGTTAAAGTGCATGAGATGAAAGCAATTAAGGAAGAATTACGGTAATCGTGACAAGATTTCTATAGGAAAATACCTTGTAAAATAAAGATAGAAAAGTGCTTTTTTTTTGGAAGTAAACTATTCAAACGCTTAACTTCAAAAAAGAGGTAACATGTATTTTGTGAGGAAAGTACCAAAACAAAGAATGTTGTTGTTTCCACTTTTATAAACACAAATAATTTAAGTAATATTGTTTTTGAGTCTAATTTCTACACTGTAAAAAATTCTGGATCAAATTACGGTAAAAAGTACCGACACTTTTGGTGTGTCATTCGTAAAATTCATTTTACCGCAAAATTAATTTTTACAGTAGAATATTATATATTTTTACAGTGATATTTAATTACAATAATTCAGTAATTTCCTTGTAATTATTCTGTAACATGCTCAGATAAAAACAGATTTTACAGCAAAAAAGTCCACCACACTGAATGCTGGTACTTTTTACCGTAATTTGATTCGGAATTTTTTACAGTCTGGTTTGATAGGCAGATTTTTTTTCAAAGTGAAATAAATGATTTCTCGGTGCTTTAAATGAACATATGATTCAAAATCGGACTTTTATTTTCAAAAATTAGTGCCAATATTTTTGTAAATTATCGAAAACAATTTAAGAAATTTCACTATTATTAAAACATTTTTATATCTATTTAACAAAAATTTGTTTAGTGATTGCGGGTGAAACAGCTAAAAAGAAATTGGAAAATAACAATCCTCATTTCTGAAAGACTGTTGAGGAAAATTAATTCTTGGCATGTTTGTTTGTATGTGTGAAATAAGTTATTGCTTTAAATTTAATCAAACAAAGAAGTCTAAAACAGAGTTGAAACAAAAGCATAGCAAGCTTTTACGCATTTACTAACACCTTTGCTTTTTCCATGTCATGCTACTGTTTTCAATAATTGTTTTTACTACATGTTTATCCTCCATTATATAATTATTTGTTCTCCATTATTTATTACTATAAACAACGATAATACAAATTAAAATATATGTAATGAAAGTTTTTTCAAAAACGTTACTAAATTTTGATTTGAATACAACTTAATTCTTAAAAACCCAAAAGTATTTAAATGCTTGTTTATAGAAGTGAACTAAACTGATAATAATTAAACAAATTATTCATTTTAGCATTTAATGTATTAACACTTAGTTGCGTGAGTAGTTATATTATGCTGTTTGACTAGTAACCAGAGTCTTAATATAACACGGAGAAAAAAATTCCGGTAAAATTGCCGTACAGAATAGTAATGACATTTCTCGTAAAAAAAACACAATTCTGGTATTAAAAAATAAAATGTACGGTATTTAAATCATTTATTTGGTAATGTTTTTATCCATATAATAATGGTTTACCAAAAAATCTGGTTTTTCAAATTATAGTTCTTAATATCACACATTTTGTAAAAAGTACAAACTTGAAAAATTAATTTAACCGAAAAAATGGTTCTTAATGCCATGCTCCTAGGTATCATGATGAAATTATCAGATTTACCAAATTTTATCACATTTCCTGTTATAACACATAACCCGATATCGTACCTTAATATTGACCCATAATATTTATATTGAACCACGTATTATATTACCAGATACTAGTGTACCCTACTAGAGGAAATAATTATAGGCTTATTAGGAGTGCACAATATGACAATCAAGTTTAATATGTATGTGTATATATAATAGTGTATTTATTAACTTTAAAATGAGGAAATTCGAAATTAATATTCTGTTTCAACGCATCGTCTGATATCTTACCTTAATATTGACCCATAATATTTATATTGGACCACGTATTATATTATCGGGTACTAGTGTACCCTAACAGAGGAAATAATTATAGGCTTATTAGGGGGTATACAATGTGGCCCTGTAGTTTACTATGTATGTTATGAAAACCAATTTTATCATTAATTTTACCTAAATCATTACCAAAGCACTTCGGTAAAAATTACCGAACTTTTGGTGCTCCCATGGAGCCAACACTACGGTACATTTTTTCATATTCTTGTAGTTTTGATGATACGTTTTTCATTAGTGCTTATAGGTAATAAAATAATTATATGGTTTGCGTTCTCGCCTAGAGGAATAACTTCTAGTATTATTATGTAAAGTATCTATATGGAAACAGCACTTATTAACAGCTTAATAAAAATATCACGGTTAGAGCAAAAGTGACTCATCGCTATCCTGTGCCAAACTTTATTCATTCTCCTTTATAAATATTCAAGTTGCAACAAGGCAAATCGACCTGAAAAGCTTTATCACCACTGTATTAGTTTTATTATCAGACTGAGAAGAGTATTAATAACTGATATAGATGTCAGAGTACGTGTATGCCGCATCAATATGCAGGAGATTATTGTCAAAACTCTTCGATAATGATATTTCATCAGGCAGGTCTTCATAAAAAGGATTGTTGCCCTTACTATTTAAAAAGAAAGTTATTAAGTCGCATAAATAAGTATGCGGCTAAACGTATTTAGAATATTCATTTTGTATTTGAAATATATTTGCTACAATATTGCCTCAAAACTTATTGGAACAAAACATAAAATTCAATGCATTTTATTTAAGGTATCTGACTACTTTCGACAACTCTTTTTGTACATATTAATATAAGATGTTAAAAAAAACTAATTAAATTGCCTTATTGTGTGTAAAAGCTTATAAAACTGGCAAATAAATATCATTATTTTTTTCATTATTTTTTGATAAAAAATATGCAATTTTTTGTATGTACGCTAAACACTGTAAAAAAATTTTGCACCGGATAGAACAAAAAAATCTTTCAGAATTTTATTTAGAACTATAGCTCTATTTTAAACTGTCAACTATATTTTAAACCATTATCTTAAAAACAAGTGCGTATGCAACTGAGTTAGGAATCAATGTAGTTAAAAAAGCAAATTCTTAAAAGTTTCTGTGCTTGTCTTTACGAAAGAACATACATAAAAAATGAAATTCTGCTTTTTTTTCCTCTTATTCTTATTCAAAACATGTATTCTATAATCATAAACACTCATAAAAAATGTAGATAATTATTTTAAAAACAACATTAGATCTCGCTTTCAAGGTGGTGTAAAATATGAAAAAAAATCTGAGTTTGAGATAAACGCATTTTTAAAGACTTAAAATCATTAGAATATCCACTGTTATCACATTGCAGAAAAACTGCTCTAAGTTGGTAAATAATTAGAGTACAATCAAAAGTAAAGTATTTTTAGAAAGCTGAAATATATGGATTCTAATTTTATAATGAATTCAATTTCGAAAATTTTGCCGAAAATAATGTTATTGCCCTAGTCAGATACCAATACATGACAAATCAAAACTTTGTGCTTTTTAAATAAAATTAAAATATTTAACAACATATTTCAAAATTAAAATTTAAAAAATTTTTTAAGCAATTGTTAAAGATACTGTACTGTATTAAAATATTGAATTTGAGTTTAGCTCTTTGTAAAACGTATTTCAAACATAAAACTCTATCGAAATAATATTTCTATGTTTGGTAATAAATGATGCAGGAAATTTAAATGTTTTAATTATCTTTTTTCATGCTGTTGTTTCCAATTTTAAAATTTTATTCTTCTAAGCTATAAGCGATAAATGCATGAAGTTTTTTCTTTACTTTAATTAGACTTCAAAGAGCAAAAATAAATTTTGTTACAAAAAACTACTGCAGACATATAAAAGTATGAATATTTTATATTTTTTTATTGTATGTATATTTTTTTGAAAAAAATACTAAGGCATAATATTATCTAGCATGCCTAACAAAAACTGCAAACATCAATTTTTAAAGCTCAAAACATGAATCTGAGCTCTAAAAATGTTAATATTTTACAAATATTTCCTTAATCATTTTCAGTAAAATTAAGAGTGTGAAACAGCGCAAAATAATTCCAAAAATTATATTCGTTTCTTTAAAAAAATCAAAAGTTCAACCCCAAATCCCTTTTATTATTACATATTTGGTTTACTTTACATATTTGGTTTAACCTTTTACTTAATTTTCTTCAAAACATTAACAGTTATTTTTTTGACAGGTATATTCTTTCAGCCCACGTTGAATTTTTTTCAGANTAAATATCATTATTTTTTAAACGGCCATTTTTTGATAAAAATATGCACTTTTTTGTATGTACGCTAAACACTGTAAAAAAAATTTGCACCGGATAGAACAAAAAAATCTTTCAGAATTTTATTTAGAACTATAACTATATTTTAAACTGTCAACTATATTTTAAGCCATTATATTAAAAACAAGTTCGTATACAACTGAGTTAGGAATCAATGTAGTTAAAAAAGCAAATTCTTAAAAGTTTCTGCGCTTGTCTTTACGAAAGAACATACATAAAAAATGAAATTCTGCTTTTTTTTCCTCTTATTCTTGTTCAAAACATGTATTCTATAATCATAAACACTCATAAAAAGTGTAGATAATTATTTTAAAAACAACATTAGATATTGCGTTCAAGGTGGTGTAAAATATGAAAAAAAATCTGAGTTTGAGATAAACGCATTTTTAAAGACTTAAAATCATTAGAATATCCACTGTTATCACATTGCAGAAAAACTGCTCTAAGTTGGTAAATAATTAGAGTACAATCAAAAGTAAAGTATTTTTAGAAAGCTGAAATATATGGTTTCTAATTTTCTAATGAATTCAATTTCGAAAACTTTGCCGAAAATAATGTTATTGCCCTAGTCAGATACCAATACATGACAAAACAAAACTTTGTGCTTTTTAAATAAAATTAAAATATTTAACAGCATATTTTGAAATTAAAATTTTTTAGGCAAATGCTAAAGATACTGTACTCCTCTATTAAAATATTAAATTTGAGTTTAGCTCTTTGTAAAACGTATTTCAAACATAAAACTCTATCGAAGTAATATTTATATGTTTGGTAACAAATGATTAATTATCTTTTTTCATGCTTTTGTTTCCAATTTTAAAATTTTATTCTCCTAAGCTATAAACGATAAATGCATGATGAATTTCGTCAAGTTTTTTCTTTACTTTAATTAGACTTCGAAGAGCTAAAATAAATTTCGTTATGAAAAACTACTGTAGACGTATAAAAGTATGAATATTTTATTCAAAGTATATCTTTTTAAAAAAATTACTAAGATATAATATTATCTAACATACCTAACAAAAACTGCAAACATCAATTTTTAAAACTCAAAACCTGAACCTGAGCTCTAAAAATTTTAATATTGTACAAATATTTCCTTAATTATTTTCAGTAAAATTAAGAGTGAAACAGTGCAAAATAATTCTAAAGATTATATTCGTTTCTTTAAAACAATATTAATGAAAGAATATTATTTTTGCATATTTGGTTTAACCTTTTACTTAATTTTCTTCTAACCACTAACAGTTTTTTTTGACAGGTATATTCTTTCAGCCCATACTGATTTTTTTTCAGATACAACAGCTATTCAATTAGATCTTTATCTTGTAACGTAAAAAAGTTCTAACTGCTCATCGTATAGCTTAAGTGCACAGAATGAGCTAGTAAATATGCAAATTAACCCATTGGCAGTTTTGCAAGTGGGCAAAATTTCAGAAATGTTTCTCCTTAGTACACTATTTCTCTATAAAATAGCATGAAAAAACTGATTTTGCTATGTGGAGAAGACAAGAGGTCGAAATTCGACTTTTTACGTGGAGAACCCTGAACAGTGCTATTTGTACGTATGTTAACCGAATAAGAAAAACCATAAACAGTTACAAGGTAACATTTTCGAATTTCATAGAAATAAGCCAGCAGCAAACACAAGCGAACATCTCTGTTAATTATTCTCATAATTATTTAAATTTATGTTTGTCCATGTGCTACTTCATATTAATGAAAATATTAGGCACTAAGTTTTTCTTTATTTCAATCCCCCCCCCGAGCTATAGCCAATGCCATAGGCAATACCATTGCCAATGCCACAAGCCTAAATAGAATTGGATTGCAATTTTTAACTGCTTTATTTCCAAAACAATGTCATTGCGCTCCGAAAATAAATTGCTTATGTATTTATTACTTTTCTTTTATTAAGTCGTTTTATTCTTATTTATTCTGTTTTATTTATATGATTGTACTATTTTGTCAGAATACGAGGAAAAAAAATTTCTTAAGTAGCATGTACAGTATTGATTACTTTAAAAAAGTTCAAAAAAATTCTCATAAGGTTATTTTTTAAATAAAAAGAAAACAAAAGTAGATGTTTGAAAAATGCCTGTTAAAAGGCTAAAAACCACTTCCGACAATACTTTTATTTAAAAACATTTATTTTCCAATTACAATTTTTTTTTCATCGTAGCCTCTTGACATTTTATTCTTTCTTCGCTCTCATCTAATTAATGTTTATGATACTTCACGAACGGACTTTTTAGTTAATGACTGCTCATTCGTGTTCAACTAGAAATTAAAAGGAAAATATTATTCTTAATTAATAATGCCATTAAGATGTTGTTCAGAAGAAAAAAAAATCACTCAGGTATATAAGTCTTCATTTATAAGTTTAGACCTTTTTTTATTTTCTCGATGATGCGCATAAATTAAAGAAGCTTTAGTTATTTTTATTTTTATTTTTTTGAAGAAACAATCCCAAACATTTTTTATTCATAACTAGCACTCTTGAGTTGTTCTTACTAATGGCTTTAGAAATAATTATATCTATAGAATAAAATTTTAATGTGTATTCGTCTTTATATATTATTTGAGTTTTTCCATTATTCAATCTTTCGCCAAACTTAAGTTTTATTTAAATTTATGTAAAGTGCCCTTTATACGATGGTTATTTTAATGTACTAGTTAAAACTATCGTGTTCATTTAATTTGAATAGATAAACTACTAGTTAGTATATTATAAATTGATTACATTTTTTTATCGAAACACTCAAGTTATTTGATGAAATAGTTATTAAATTGAAATTCTTTTTTTCGCCATATTTATTTTAGATCTTAAAAATAGAAAAATAAGAATTGAGCAAAAGAGTTTTCGAGAAACGTATGTAAGTTTTTTATGGTTACTATTAAAAAATATAAATTGTGGAAGTTTTAAGTTTAGCATTTTAATTATATTAACATAATAATTCAATATTAACATATTAATTAATCATCAACATATTAATTAATCATTAACATATTATAATGTAATTAATTATAATTTATTTTATATTATTTTATAACTGGCGCTAATCAGCCGACCCAATTCTGAGCTTACGACTATCAATGTTCAGCTCCTTAACTAATTTTGATCCCCCCCGGAAGGCAAGGGAACTCCTGGATCGAGCATAAGGATAAACTATACATCATGGAGGACTTTGATAGAACTAACTCGCATTTGCGTTACATGGACAGGAAAACCATGAAGACCTCCCAAGATTAGCCTGTCGGCAAGGGGACTCTATCCCATGATCCGTCTACCACTGAGGATATTTTGCGTCATCACTATGGTCGGTGCAAGCAGGGAGCGGAGTTCGTATCGACCAGCCATCACTGGAATTCGAACCCGGTTCACCTCATTGGAAGGCGAATGCTCTATCCTCTGAGCCATCATGCCTCATATAGAAAATAAGTGAAACTGGAAGAGTCTTGCAACGGATAGGACTATATGAAAAAAGCTTTAGGGCTTTAACCTGTTATAAGCTGTAGTGCCTTGAAAGAAGAAGAGAAAAATATAAAAATGTATAGAATTTCTCTAGTTTTATTTACCATTTAGGAACTTTATTTCTCCTTTTTTTTTCATCAAAAGACACTTGTGTTTATATTGACTCAAGTAAAATTGCTTATTCACATTTTTGAGTCCCGCAGTGGACTGATCGCTAAGGCACGGTTCCCAGCAGATCACCGAAGTCAAGCATCGCAAGCTGCTGTCAGTGTGCGGGTGGGTGACCACTTGGATCAGTCTGTGTAGGGACCGAGGGTGTGCGGTATTGGTCCTCACTAAATTGTTCTACCGCAAAGTGTTTGTCCTCGCGTGCAGGTCGTCGGGCTACCGAAGCAAGGGTGCCATCCTCTCTGCGGAGGATCAAAATTGTGATGACTTGTCTTCGGATCATCATCAGGGATGTTTCCTAGACCGTCGCCAATAGCCCATTGTGCAGCTCTAGTGCGACGTAAAATGAACAACAACAATAATAACATTTTTGAAGAAATTGTTGAATGTGAGCAAAAAAACTATATTGCAACAAGTTACAGTTTAAATGCTTGAATTACAATAAATTGTGATTCGTCCAAAATGCAGAAATAAGAATTCTTGTTTATTCCTTAAATTCTGCAAAGTAGCGTTTCTGAAACTAACGATCTTATAAAGAACATATTTTAAAAAAAGTAAACTACCTTTTTTTCCAGCTTTCTAGTAAATTTGATTTATCAAAAACTCCCCACTACCAGAATCCGCGAGATAGAAATTTTTTTTTCGAATTATTTATAGCGAAATGGTGTGATTGATTGAACAGGACTGCAAAGAAGCTTGAACCAAGTCACGAAAATTGAACCGATGTAACAATCGTGCTAGTACAGGGAAGGCGAAATATTTTCCCGGTAAACTAGATGGATTCAACGCGTCAGAAAAAAAGCGATGCCATCCGTCTTACCATTTCCTGCAGCTTGAAAAGATGTTTTTCTTCTTTTGAAACTGCTTGTGGTCTTCTATATATTAGTTTGGACATTTTTCGTTTAAAAGTGTAAAATGTTTTCCATGTTGATCTTCTTTTTATCATGTTTTCATAATGTGTAAGCTATTGTTCAATTTTAAAACTGCCTTGGCATATTTTATCAATTTTATTCCGTTTGTTTTATTTTCGTTTGCAGAAGAAAATATTTTTCAGACGCTTTCTTGTACAGCTCAAGGTTTAATAAAGGAAAATGTTAAAAAACGGAAAGGAAACTATTAAGACACATGTTAGAGATTTTCTAAATTCTTTTATTTAATGTATTTTATTTTTAACACTGATACATTTGAAGGATTTGAAGCAGTACAGTAATATGAGCTTGACCTTATCCAGAAGTGAAATTTTTACACCAAACTGCTTTTTAATATTGTTTTAAGACAGGTACTGTACAAATTAGCGATATTTCCATTACACAGTAAAAAATGTCGGATCAAATTCCGGTGGCACTTTGGGTACTTCATCCGTAAAATCCATTTTTACCATAAGATATTATACCGTAATTTTTACAGAAATTTTTATTTAATTAGAGGGATTCATGTTAGATTCTTTCTTTCGTAACATGTTACGGTAAAAATGGATTTCATCGTAAAAAATATCGGCAGGCGGGTACTTTTTACCGCAGTTTGATCCAGAATTTTTTACTGTCTGCATAACAGAACATTTTACATAAAAATATTATTGCCATCATAGAAACGTGGTATTTTTTTGTTGTTGCCAAAAGTGCTTTTTCGGACAATTTTAAAATGAGGCTCATGATTATATTGCTGCAAGCTCTTCATTTGTAAATTAAATTTCAGTTAAATGAAGCTTATCAATTAGTTTAATTAAATATTAAAAAAAGTCAGTTAAGCATTTTCTTCTGCAATTTAAAAAATCAAAAAAATCGTCAAATTTTAATATGCGATAAATTGATATTACTTAATTAAAAGATCAAATGAAATGAAATGATGAATGATGAGTAATAAATAATGAATTCATATTAATAAATTAGGATCTTTCTTTTGAATTCTATTGGATCTGAATCAAACATGATGCGGCTTGTTCACAATATCTTCCTTAAAAGAATTGTATCATTTTTTGTTTAACATCTCGTACGTTCACGAACGTAATTTCTGCACAGAGCAGTTACTGCGGAAAAAACTCGGTTCTATCAATACAGATTGCGCAGAACGTACATGCGCGAACGAGCCTAATGCAGCGTGAACATGCAAAATCTCTCTAGTGTAACTAGAAATCAACGTGTAGGACTAAATTAGCCTGAGTCATTGGCATGGGTGAATTTTGGGTGGCAATGCAATATTAACTGAGTGTAAAACAAAGATTTTAAAACTGGAACGGAATCTTGAAAACTTCCGGTGTATCCTTCTGCTTATGTTTACTCCACTACTGGCTTGATATTCTAGGAAGTTCCATTATTGATATTGTATTTAAATTTACTCGTAATTTATTCTAAAACTTTTCATGCTTTATATTCTATGAATAACTAAGCCTTTATAAATAAAATTAAGCTTCTCCATATAATAATATTCAGTAGTGGTTTCGTTAAAATATTTACATTACTAAGCTTTAAGTCTCTTTATTAAATAGGATGTATTATCTTTATAAATTTCCAATAAATCATCATATTTTTAAGGAAATTTGCGTGCCTTCAAAGTAAAACTTAAGCTCATTAGGTAGCCAGAAAATTTCAAACACACCGAATGAGTATTATTCGGAAAGGCTATAAATAAGATTTCCTTCATCTTTTATGTTCTTAAGAAATAATTGAGTTTGGGAATTCTATTTTAAATCTTCTTTGATTCTTTATGTTTGCTGCTTGAAAATTCTTCTCAATAATTACTGCGGAAATCAATGAAGAAATAAAAATAAAACTCACATTTGCAAAGCTTTTATACGTATTTCCGCTTTATTCATTTTAATTCCTAATTTAATTTCCATATATGAATAGTTATGATTAAAAATAAAATATATTTATTCGTTATGCCACAATAAAATTCATAATTTGTTAAATTTAATTTTGGTTTTTAGTTAGTACATAATCAATAGTTAAACTATAAAGTAGAAAACATCGTAAAAAACCGGAATTTTTTTTAAAAACAAAATGGACAGCAGTTTTGATACTATAAGAAATACTATCATCTCTACTGAGACAGAGCTAAAAGTAGTTATTGTGCCATCATCTGTGTTAATGGTACACAGAAATCGTGAACTTCTCTTCGTTTAGTAGACATGGCGGTACTTATTGTAGCATCTAAATGACTGCCTATCTTTTTTTAAAACTATTTTCAAGTAATTCGAAATATTTTTATTGTTGAGATGAGCTAAACAAAGCTTCTTCAGTTAGCTCTCAAAATCAACATTTATGTTTCTTATTATTTTACAACCAACTCTTCAGTGGTCTGATCGTAAATTCATGGTTCCCAGTAGAACACCGAAGTCAAGCATCACTGGCTGCGGTTAGTAAGCGGGTGGGTGACCACTTTGAGCAGCCTGCGCAGGCACCGAGGGTGAGCGGTATAGGCCCTCGTTAAACTGTTCTGCTGTAAAATGCTCGATTTCGTGCTCAGGTCGTCGGGCTATCCCTCTGCAGTGGATCAAAATGGCGACGACATGTCATCGGATCATGCTCAGGGATGTTTCCCAAACCGTCGCCAATAGCCCATTGGGCAGCTTTAGTGCGACTTAAATAAAGTTCCTACCTACCTTTAAAGATATTTATCACTTTTAATTTTGTCCACCATTACGAAAAAACGCTGGTTAGTGCCAAATAATGTAACAAATTTGTTCTAATCTGTCAATATTTTACATGATAAACATTTTGCTATTTCAAACATAATCGTGAAAAAAGCAAAAAAGTGTATGGAGCCGGGGTATATCAGGGGATAAGGCGTTGGCCTTCTCATGAGTTGAATCGGGCTCGAATCCCAGTGATGACTAGTCGATACAAATTCCTCACCCGGCTCGCAACGACCACAGTGGTAACGTAAAATATTCTCAGTGGTAGACAGATCATGGGTTAGAGTCCCCTTGCCGTTAGCCTAACCTCGTGCTTTTCCTCACCATGTAACGCAAATGCGGGTTAGTTCCATTTAAAAGTCCTCTACGAAGGCAAAATTTCTCCCAATGCTTGATCCTGAAGTTCCCTTGTCTTCTGGATTGGGTTCAAAATTACAATGCTACGGAGTTGACCATTAGTAGTCTTAAGCCAGAAGAATTGGGTCGACTGTTCAACGTCAGGTATAAAAAAAATTAAGAGCTCGTGTTTTCTAATAGTTCAGTAGGTACTGTAATTTTAAATGAATGTTTTCCTCCATGTATGGACTTGAGATACTTTTTAGTCCCAAAGAGTTTTGAAAGCATTTTTTGTTGTTGCGTTTTTTATACTGTCTAATAGTTTTATAGTGCGGGTAGGTGACCACTTGGATCAGTCTGCGTAGGGACCGAGGGTGTGCGGTATAACCTCGTTAAACTGCTCTACCGTAAAGTGTTCGACTTCGCGTGCAGGTCGTCGGGATACCGAAGCGGAGGAGGATCAAAAGTATCATCCTCTCATCCTATCATCCAGTAGAGGATCATCCTCTCTGCAGGAGGATCAAAATTGTGATGGCATGTCTTCGGATCATCCTCAGGAATCCCAGACGGTCGCCAATGGCCCATTGTATAGCTCTAGTGCGACGTAAATGAACTACAACTACAACTATAAAATCATGAATGCAAAACTATATTCTTTTTTAACCATTTACAACTAGCATTTTTCAAAAACGTGAAAAAAAATATTTACCTAACTAGTCATAGGAGCTCGACATTTCGTAAGGCAGTGTTTCCCAAAGTGTGGTACGCGTACCCCCAGGGGTACGGGAACAGTTTAACGGGGGTACGCGTTATGCAAAATATCTTGCAACATATGTCAAAAATTTATATTTATAAACAAAACTAGCCATGAAAATTTACGATTACGTATTTTTTTATTGGCTATTTTTTGCAGAGTTAACAGTTAATAATTAGTGGTGTCAACAGCCAGTTGTGATTTTTCACTTTTGTGCATTTTTTATAGTAAAAAATACATTAATTTCTTTATTAGGGGTACACAGTGTTACGAAAAATTTGGAAAGGGTACACAAAATTCATAAGTTTGGGAAACACTGTCGTAAGGGAATGAGCATTGGAGAATGCCGGACACTGGAAATTCTTCATGTGTTGAAGGGAATGGAGGAAATATTGTGGTGTCAACACTACGACTCGAACTCCAGTTCTGCTGGTTATGAGATTGACAGATAAGCCCTCTCGGCTATGATATGTACTCGATTTCAAAGAACTAAATAACTTCATTAGGTGGTTTTAGTTGATGCTATANGCACGACTGTCAAAAATTGTTAATAACTAATATAATAACATTTAAAATTAGGTATTTTTTTTCTAGTAGAGGATAGTCTACTTTACTCGTCTGTCAATTAATACTAATAATATATTGGATTTTTTGTTAGTTAAAAATAGTTAAGTAAAAAATGTTACAATTGACCCCACTCTCCCCTACAGTTTGAGACGTATTCCATTTGAGCGATATTGGATAACCGCTCCATTTCGGTCATAAGGGAGAAAAGGGTTGTTGACTTGTCTTGAGATTGTTATTATTAATTTAGTGTACATTCTCTTATTGTTCAATTCAAAATTTGCATCGTTCCATCAAGGTAAAACATTTTTTTTATTTAATCAAGTATTTTTAATGTAACACAAATTCCTTTAAAAGACTTATTTTGATATTATTAATAAGCGATGGTGAATTATCGTAATAACACATTATTTGAGTATATTATAATAAAACATCAGCATAGGGAATATTGTGCAATGTCACATAACACAAAATAATCAGTGTTTGCATCACGTGGTAATTTTTTTTAACTATCCTTGCAGTGCGAAGTTTTTAATTTCAGGAATGGTTGTAAACGTGAGGCTACCGTTCATACGGAATCGTCGGAGGTTGACGGGAAATTCTGGATTTTAAAATTATAACTCTTAACACCATATATTTAGTAAAAAATACAAAAATTGAAAAGTAAATGTAACCTAATAAATGGTTTCCATGCTATGCTCTAAGGTATCATGATAAAATTAACAAATTTTACCGCATTCATCAAATTTTATCACACATCATAAAACTATATTTTATTGTTAATTTTACTAAATTTATTAATAAATCATTTTGGTAAAAATTGCCGAGTTTTGTTTGTTCTCATAGAGCGAGAAACACAGAACATTTTACCATATTCTGGTAGTTTTCTCAAAGATCAAATAGCCTTATCTTAGCAATAGTTCAACAAATCAAGCTTAGTCTTTTCAATCAAAAGAATTTCTTTTTTTATTCACGAAATGATTTCAAATACAAAGGAAGAAAAACAAATTATTTATAGTACAAAAGAATAACTAAATCTCCATGAATAAGATCTTTACACTAACTCTAAAATATACTTCATATAATTTAAAAATCATGAATTCAAATAAATATAATTTTTTTTTAATATTTGTATTACAAAGTAATGTAATGCTTATTATATAAACAGAATAAAATTTACTTTAGCCTTAAATTTTCATTACCCTTTAAAATATAATATCGAACATTAACCAGTGCCCATTGTCAAAGATATAATTCAACCATAAGAATTAAACTTAATCCTTTCATCCAATTTTTTCCTCCGATAGCCTGAAGTAGTATTTTAACGGAAATAATATGTTTTAAGGGTAGTATTTTAATAGAAATTATTATGAAATGAATAATTATATTTTGGGATTTCGTTAAATCTTATTAACATTAATTTAAAGTCATTTTGAAAACGTTTTCAAAAATTTTACTAAGAATGAACAAGAACAATATTATTTAAAATTAAAAAAAAAACTGACTAAAAATTTTACTTTTAATATTAAACTTTAACGGGATACATTTTCATTTATTTCTTTTAAGTTTAAAAGTTACAAAAAAAAAGTTTTTAAAAGTTGCTGAAGTGTTAAAAATTTAAAGCATAAAAATCATTTATTTGGTTTAATTTACTTTTCGGAAAATTCAGTAAATCCTTTTGCTAAATGTGTGGTAATAAGAACTATAATTTTAAACCAGAATTTCCGTTTATCCGTTATCATATGAACAAGCAGATTACCAAATGAATGGTTTAAGTACCATATATTTTGGTTTTATTAACCAAATTTTTTTCCCCACCAGAAATGTCATTATCATACAGTAGGGGAGAGTGGGGTCAATTGTAACAGGGTACGATTGTAATAGAGCAAAAATTTCAAGTGTCGGGTTCTAGATTTGGTTCCTTTGGTTTGGTACACCCCTGCTGGCAACCATTTTTATGTACTTTTGAAAGAGTTACATCACAAAAGATATTTTCACGTTACTTAATTGCTTTTTTTTTGTATAAGAATATTATATTGTAACAAAGTAATTTTGTTTAAACAAATAAAAATTAGTAACCGAATATGTAAGTGGACACCTTAATTAACATTTCAAAAAAAAAAAAAGATTAGTTTTGTTAATTAACTAGCATTGTTTTTAACAAATGAAGCTGAAATGGCGTCATGGGGACGATTGTAACAATAAGTAAAAGGACGATTGTAACAGCTTAACTCTTTGAGAACCGCCAATAGTTTCCTATATCATTTATATTTTGTTGCATGTGCATTTATTTGTCACCTTTCACAGCATAAATTAAAATTCTTAACCCCTTAAAGTTAAAAGTTTAACCCTTTAGGTCTCTGCTCATTATTATTTTTACTCCTAAAATATCCTTACTATTTTGATCAATGTGGGTCGATAAAATGAGTACCAAGCATGCTTGGGAACTAACACTGGGGGTTCCGCGTTCGGCTGACCACCTGACCGGAACATATGCTCCCGCACCCCAGAGCCCAAGGTCAAGAAAACTGAGATGGGCACAGTCGGCCTTGGCCCTCTTAATGGGCTGTCGCGCCACTGAGTTAGTTAGTTAGTTATTTTGATCAATATAAAAATATATCACAACTATGATAATATGTATAATTAACTATGTTTTAGTTGAATTTATGAACTGTTACAATTGACCCCGTAAGTGGGGACAATTGTAACAAGTGCACGACTGTCAAAAATTGTTAATAACTAATATAATAACATTTAAAATAAGGTATTTATTTTTTTTCCTAGTAGAGGATAGTCTACTTTACTCGTCTGTCAATTAATACTAATAATATATTGGATTTTCTGTTAGTTAAAAATAGTTAAGTAAAAAATGTTGCAATTGACCCCACTCTCCCCTACTGTAATTTTAAATGAATGTTTTCCTCCATGTGTGGACTGTTTTACTTTTAAGTCCCGAAGAGTTTTGAAAGCATTTTTTGTTGTTGAGTTTTTTTTATAAACATTTTTATAGTGTCTAACAGTCGTTGGGTATAGAAAATATGCTTTATGTAAATAAAGTAAAAGATAATATTTTATTTAGCATGTGTAACACTTTCACAGTTAAATTGAGAGAAATATAAGTAATTTCATACACTGTTAAAATTTTTATTTCAAAATTATGGTAAAATAACTGGCAGCTATCTGTCCATCCAATTAACCGTAAAGTTTACAGTAAAGAACAGTTTTTTCCTTCGTGGTTTTGAAACCATTTACATAAAGTATGGTTATAAAACCAAGGACAGATCGTTAAGACACGGTTCCCAGCAAATCACTGAAGTCAAGCATCGCTAGCTGCGGTCAGTGTGCTGGTGGCTGATCACTTGGATCAGTCTGTGTAGGGACCGAGGGTGTACGGTATTGGTCCTCGTTAAACTGCTCTACCATAAAGTGTTCGACTTCGCGTGCAGGTCGTCGGGCTATCGAATCGGGGGTGCCATCATCTCTGCAGAGGAACAAAATTGCGATGACATGTCTTCAGATCATCCTTAGGGATGTTTCACAGACCATCGCCAATAGCCCATTATGCGTGACTCCAGCGTGACGTAAATGAACTACAACTATAAAACCATGAATACAAAACTATATTATTTTTTAACCATTCGAAAACGTAAAAAAAAATTTTATTTAACTAGTCATAGTAGATCGGCTTTTCGTAAGGTAATGGGCATTGAAGAATGCCCAGACACTGGAAATTCTTCATATGTTGAAGGGAATGGAGGAAATATTGTGGTGTCAAACCTAGACTCGAACTCCAGTTCTGCCGGTCATGAGATTGACAGATAAACCCGCTCGGCTATGATATCTACGCAGATACAAAGAACTAAGTAGCTTCATTAGGTGGTTTTAGTTGATGCGATAAAATTCTGTTTGTTTAACCACATTAAGTGAAATAATAATAAACAGTTAATAAACAGTTTTTCTCAAACTTAACAGTTTGATTACCATTTTATTTATGGTTATTTGACTGTTTTAATTAAATGTAGTAAAATAACCATTCAATAAATTGTTATTTAACCATTTTTTCCGGGAAATTTCTAACAACGTAGTTGGTATATCGTGGCTTCATTCCTTAGGAGAAATATGATTCTCTTAAACAGCATTTGTTTTCAAGTAGTTAGTTACTGATCACTATGGTTTTGAGATAGTTTATTGCGTATAATGTACCGAAATAACCGAAATATTGCATAAAATCCCGTCGTTTACATGTTTAATTGTAATTAAATTGTTGCCAATAGCAATGTTTGATGAAAATATTATTCGAGTTATAAACAGTTATGATAAGAAATTACATTTTATTTGGTATTTAATGTTATTTTATCGAAATTATGTAATTTACGATTCAGTGGGGAAAAAAAGGCTGATAACAACTACAGCCTCAACTGTTTAAATATCATTCTTAACTGGGAAAAGAAATATTACCACTTTAAGGAGATTTGAAAATATCGATATTTATTTTGATTACACGTTTTATTTGGCTTTTTTCCAATTTTGGATGATTTTAATTATTACAGTTAAGAAACAATTAATAAATAGTTTTTCTCAAACTTAACAATTTGATTACCATTTTATTTATGGTTATTTAACTGTTTTGATTAAATATGGTAAAATAACCATTCAATCAATTATTATTTCACCATTTTTTCCGAGAAATTTATAACAGTGTAGTTGGTTTATCGTGGCTTCATTCCTAATGAGAGATGATTCTCTTAAACAACATTTGTTTTACGTGTTTAATCGTAATTAAATTATTGCCAGTAGCAATGTTTGATTAAAATATTATTCGAGTTACAATTACGATAAGAAATTACATTTTATTTGGTATTTAATGTTATTTTATATTCGATATTATGCAATTTACTATTCAATGAGATCTAATAATTTAAAATAACTAATCAAAAGCATTCTAATTGCTTTTTTTATGTTTGAGAAGAAAAAAAATCCTTTCAGCTAAAGGTTTCTTAGTTGATAAAATGAAAATCCTTCTTTAAAAGAGAATGGAGCGCTGAATTCGCGATAAGATAGATTTCGATTCATCGTATTCAGTGAGGGGGTAAATTATGGAAATCCCTATTGAAAGGGATTCTAGTTAACTCAACAGTAGAATTTCCTTAAAATAATATTTGGAGTATTCATAAAAACTAAAATATCCCTAGAGCAATAACTTTGCTTTACGCATAGTTTGTTTTTCAAGACGTGAATACACAATATT
Organism: Parasteatoda tepidariorum; assembly: GCF_043381705.1. Taxonomy (NCBI): domain Eukaryota; kingdom Metazoa; phylum Arthropoda; class Arachnida; order Araneae; family Theridiidae; genus Parasteatoda; species Parasteatoda tepidariorum. The sequence goes on along the minus strand of NC_092211.1, from coordinate 25,435,912 downwards.
TGTGATGAACTGTATCTATTTATATATATATTATTATTGAAAAAGAAAGGGTTGATGGATTTGGAATTCTTTTGAAAGAAAGTTTTCTAATCTTACCGAAAAGAATATATTTTATTCTGTACTGTAGAAAATAACTTTTTTACGTGTTTGAACCTGTTTTTTACATATACACCGAAGAGCCATTGCATTATGACCACTCTCCATCTATAACAATGGGCTCGCCCAGGTTTTCATGCTTTTTCGCCCAGGAACAATGTTTTCATGGGGAACAATCCTCGCAGAACAATCCCTGACGTCTGTAAGTTACTTAAACATAGTTACAGACCAGGTTCACCCATTCATGGCAACAGTTTTTCCTGAGGGGGATGGTGTTTACCAAAAGGATAATACACCATGTCATAATGGTCGAATCGTCGAGGAACATTCTAGTGACTTTCAAGTCAAGTCTTGGCCCCCAAATTCACCTGACCTTAATCCAATAGAGCATTTGTGGTCCTACTTGGAAAAACAAATTCGTGCTGCCACACTACCCCCTCGCAATGTGAGGGAATTGCAGGGCCAGTTGGTGAGCGCTTGGTACCAGATACCTCAGACTACCAATCAGCACCTTGTGGAATCAATGCCACTGCGTGTGCTAGCAGTTTTGAGGGCAAAAGGTGATCCTACATGTTATTAGCAGGGTGGTCATAATGTAATGGCTCTTCGGTGAATAGATATTAAACTTTAGAGCTTTATTAGCCAAGGCGATTGTGCCAAATTTTCGAAAAATGGGATTTTTGGAACACTGAAAAGTTTTGAGAAGAAGCAATTTCTTGTTTTCTTGTTTCATCCAGTAATCGCAGAAAATGTTTTACCAATTGTGAAGACGATTGCCTTCTTTATTACTTTTTACCGAAATTATTTTAAAATAGTTCCCGGAGCTATAAGTTTATATACTATTGCAGATTACGATATTCTTAGAGTTAGGTAATTGTGGTATAGAAGATTCGTCCCAGGTAACGATATATACGAAGCATTAATAGAAAATTCTCGAAAAATATGGTCTATTAACAATTTAATTAATTGTTATTTTACCATATTTATCCAAAAGAGACAAATAACCATAAGAAAACAGTACGCAAACTGCTAAATATGAGAAAAACCGTTCGCTATTTTCATCTACTACGCTTAAACAAGCAAAAATTTATCCACGTCAACTAGGCCCGTATTCAATGGGAATAAAACACGCATTCTTCAAAAAATGGGAAGTCATGTGAGAAAAATTACGAATTTATATTCTTATTTTCTATCATCTGATGCTTAACCCAGCAGCGGATGCCTAATAATCTTCTGTTTTACTTTTTATTTTATAAACGTCGTTGAACAATTTTTGGGTTTACGACTACTAATGTTCAACTCCGTAGCCGTGTAATTTTGAGCCCAATCCAGAAGATAAGGGAACTTCTGAACCAAGTATTGGGAGAAATTTGCCTTCGTGGAGGACTTTTTGATGGAACTAACTCGCATTTGCGTTACATGGAGAGGAAAACCACGAAAACCTACCACGGTTAGCCTGAAAGCAAGGGGACTCTAACCCTTGATCCGTTTACCACTGAGAATATTGTACGTCAGCACTGTGGTCGGTGCAAGACGGACGCTGTATTCTCATCGACCAGCCATCGCCGGGATTCGAACCCAGTTCACTTCATTAGAAGAGGCGAACATTTTATCCCCTGAACCATTACGGCTTCTAATAATCTTATAGTAATACGTGTATGAACACCTTATGAAGTCACTTAACCCTGCACTGTGCACCTGGGCTATACTTTAGCTGAGAGGGCTAATCTGAACTAATAAACTAATTAAATCCCATTCCACGGTTAACTTGACGAAACAAAACTCAAATACAACATAACCTAACTTCACTTTTACAGTTTTGAAACAATGCTAGTTGTATATGGATTCATACACACACGGTTTCGTATTTGCGGATTTTTAGCCATACCAATTGTAAAAGATATCAAACTCATAAAGGTACAGAGATGTGCCTAACTGTAAACTTTAAGGTTTATTGAATGGTCAGCCTTCGACATGTTATTTTGCAGAAATTTTAGAATGAAAATTAAAACAGTATAGTTCTCTGAAAAAATTACTTCAGAATACGGTATTAACAGTAATAATATAATAAAGGTGACCTAGATTATAGGGTTTCTACTGTAGTTGTCTGATAATGATGTCCCAGATTTCTGTAATAGTAGTTTCGTGTAGGAATGGTTCAGAAATATGGTACCCAAAAATTTTTTTAATTTATTTGGATAAATTTGCAGCGTGTAACCAAAACAAATGAACCTAATTGTAGTTTTTCGTCAACTATTGCCGAACAATGCTGAAAGTTAACTTTTCTTTGTAAAAGGGCAGAGCGTTCGCCTTCCTATGAAGTGACACGAATCACAGCGGTTGCTGGTTGATACGAATTCTGCTCGACCATAGAGCTCACGTAAAATATCCTCAGTAGTAGACTAAACTGGGTAGACCAGGTTAGAATACTTTTGCAGGCATGTTAACCTTCGAAGGTTTTCATGGTTTTCCGCTTCATGTAACGCAAGTGCTGAAAAGTCCTCCACGCTTGTCCAAATACTTGATCCAGGAGTTCCCTTGTCTTCTAGGTTGGATTCAAAATTAAATGTTTACGGTGTTGAACATTGATAGTCGTAAACTCAGAACTGGTTCAGCTGTTTAACACCTGTAATAAAATATAATAAATGATACAGAATTGAACGTTCTAAGTTACATTTAAGTATGTAAGTTTTTCGCCGACGAATGATGAATAATAAATTTTAAATTCTCAATATCTTTCGTTTAACTAGTAGCTGAACAACAAAATATTAGTTGCTCTCATTTTTTATTAAGAACAAAGTCTTGAATTTAATAAATTTAGAAATGATAAGTATAAGAAGGTAATTTAAAGCTATTGATATCGAAAGGTAATGATATCTTATGGAATTCGGTTTTGACCTATCACAACCTATCACATTTACCTAGTTATCTATCTCAGCTTTAAAAAATAAATTAAAAAAATAGAAATCTAAAGCAAATTCGTTTAAGGTTTTTAATCGCAACTTTCTCAATGACAATCGTGAGAGTTTCATAAACTCTTTAATTTAAAAGCTTTAATTCAAATATTATTTATCTGTTCATTCTTCAAGTCTGTAGGAAAACAAAACTTTTTATAAAAGAAACCACACTTACAATTTCGTTCATTAATTTCGTAATTTATTTCCAGAAGATTTATTAAAGAGAATTTATTTATTAAAGACGATTTATTAGATTATGTCCACCTCAACACCACAAAACTTTTAAGACAATATTTTCCTTCGAAAATTAATTTGATTCGAAAACTTTAATATTTTTTTTCCTCCTTTGACAGTAATTACCCGTCATGAGATATATAATCACTTCTGACGGAAGATTAATTGCCAAACATTCACTTGAAGACTGGTAGTGGGAAAAAAAAGGCTGATAACAACTACAGCCTCAACCGTTTAAATATCATTCTTAACTGGGAAAAGAAATATTACCACTTTTAGGAGATTTGAAAATATCGATATTTATTTTGATTACACGTTTCATTTGGCTCTTTTCCAATTTTGGATGATTTTTAATTATTGTCATTATTTATTTCTGAACAATTCTTTAGCAAACAGTTAATAGTTTGCTTTGGGGGAAAAGTGGAAATTAGAATAAACTTGTTTAGGATTGATTATATCAGAACAAAACGAAGATTTGTTTTCAAAATAAAAACTTAAATATTTTTTAATTAAGTGTTAAGCAAATTTGGCTATTTAAAGAAATCTTCTTATTTTTTGAAAAAAGCTTATGAGGAAAAATATTTTATTTTATTTTTTTTGGAAAAAATAGAATACAGCAAACTAAAAAAAAAGGAACTTTATAATTGGATAAAAATTTTCCAATTCGCTTAAAAAGTTCCCAGGATATGACTAAATACGAAAAAAGTCAAATTAAAATTAAGGAGTCCAGACTTTGACTTTGACTCATGACCAAACTATTATGACCATATTGACCAGTTTGAGTCTACTCCCCATATATAGGGAACAGAAATCCGAATTCGTAACTTAAAATAACTTCTGCACGAATTAATTAGCATACTTAGTAAACCACTCCAACCATTGAGATAGAGTTCCAAACCTTGAAGATTCAATGATTAGATCAAAACTTATTTAGGGTGGTCCATTGTTTTCTTTTTTTTTCTTTGCAAACTGTACATAATGTTTCAAAATAAATTTATGCTAATGTTTAGAATCAAAAGTTTAATCTATTCTTTATGCGTGCTTTTGATATTTTTATTTGCTTAATTATTTTTTTAAACGTTTGCAATGAAGAACATGTTTGTAGTTTGCATTTTCATCAATATGATATAAGTTATTGAAGAAATTCTAACATATTTAATTTACCTTATCGGTTTTTATCCAAAACTGATTCTTAGCTATAAAAATTGAATGAATTCTCTTAAAATCAAAGTTGAGTGCTGTCTTAAAATGCTTCGTATAATTTTTAATCGGAGAAAAATTGTTATTATACTAAAATTTTCATTATACTTTTTATTAAAAGAATAAATAATAATTATCATTAAAGCCAGCCAGATGGCCGAGTGATTAGCGTGCCTGACTGCGAAGCTAGTGGCTGCGGGTTCGAATCCTGCTCTGGGAATGGATTTTTTTCTCTCTCTGTGTGTTGTCTTCTGATGTATGAATGTGGCCCACCCTATGAACGGGTATTTGTGGCAGTCTGGGTGGGTAATGTTGCTCGCCTCCGTGACTTTGGTTCACAGGTGCCCACTGGGTAACGATAAATGAGCAGCATCTTCCAAGGCGAAGAACGAAAGTTCAGTGCCTGCGTTATTAAAAAAATTTTTTTTAAATAAGTTTAAAATGCAGATGAATCCTAGTATAATTTGCATTGATAAGTGCTATTAGAAATGAAAAAAGTACAATAGGCTGCTAATGTATTTCTTATTAAAGTGTAAGGAAAATTGTTATTATAAATTAAAAGAAAATACCGAAAATCAGCTTAGTCATATCCTTTAGCAAAAACATTTATTTTAATAATAATTTTTTTTCTAATCCAATCTATAAATTAGGAAAAGCTGTATACTACGTTTCTAATAATGTAATAATATTATTCTAGTTATGAAACTTTCTAACAACTAACTTATTTCAGTCACATATTTAAATATGCAAATTCAATTAAGCTAATAATTTTCTTGATTAACAAAGACTTCGTTATTTAAATATGCAAATGGGCATTAATTATAAATTATATTTTTATATTTTATTTCCTTTGAGAAATTTGCAAGGCAAGAATAAATATTTCTTTGAGAAAAATAACATTTTCTAAAACAGCAACGAAATTTTTTTTGCTCTTGCATATAGGAAATCCTTATTGTAATTTATTTTGAATGCCATCAGTAAATTAATACAATTTTAAAAACAAATGTTTTTTCTTCTTCTGTTTGACTTTATAAATAAAATCTAAAAATTCTACACAATTATTTGAACTGATTCGAGCATTTAAATATATCTAGATTTGTTTTCACTTATTTTTGCAGTTAATATAATAATAATAGCGTGTATTAGCTTCTTTTTTAATATTAGTTGACTAAACTAAAAAAATTGTTTTACAAACGAAACATTGAAAAAAAAAATTTTTTTTTTTTTAGTAAATGAAGAGAAAAGTTGTCAAAAACATCTGTCGTATCTAAAACGATACTTTAATCGTTTTTAGAACTCAAACAAAGCGTGACAAGTTTTTCAGGAAAATGAAAACTCTATGTTTCTCTCTACCTTGCAAATACGTATCTAAAGTGTCAGAAAAAAGGAGCTTTTGAAATTAACTTGGCAACAAGATAATAATTATCATTTTAAAAAAAAAGTCTTATATCAAAGTTTTTTTTTTAAAAATGTAAAAGCTCGCTCTGGAATAAGGGAATTAATATTTTCTAATACATATATATATATATATTTAGATTATGTCCACCTC